>NC_132917.1:77004742-77307773 GCF_047675955.1 Chlorocebus sabaeus | reverse complement strand
ATCATCATCAGGCCTAAAATTCTAAATAATTTCATAATATCATAATCAAATATTCTACTTTTTCACATTTCTATGGTTTCATAAATTGTTTTCTGCTTATTATATCAATAAGAAAGCAAATGCATTCCATCTCTTGCAAATGGTTGATGTGTCACATTGCCTCATATTACTTGTTTGCAATTTATTTCTTGAAGAAACTGTGACATCTTTCCAGTAGAGTATCTTAAAGTATGGATTTAACAAATTGCAACTTGTTGGTACCATTTATTACATTTCTCCATCAGACATGTATGCCATTTATCGACAAGAATATGATGTATATGGTATTTTGCTCTTTCAAGTTTATGTAGTATTAACAGTCATAATAATCAATGCCAAAATCCACCTTTTATAGAGATTACAAAAAGTGGTATTTTACTTTAAACATTTCGAGTTTTATTAACTGGAATGCTTGCACAAAGAAAAACTTTCTCTCTTCAACTACAGTTATGCATTGCATAACAATGAGGATCCATTCTGAGGAATGCATCAATAGATGATTTTGTCTTTGTTCAAACATCATAAAGTATATACTTACATAAACCTAGATGGCATAGCCTACCACATGCATAGGCTCTACGGTATAATAGGCTATACGATATAGGTTACAAACCTGCCCAGCACGTTACTGTACTGAACACTAGACAATTATAACACAATGGTAAGTATTTTTGTATCTAAACATACCTAAACATAGAATAGTTACAGTAAAAACACAGCATTATAGGCTTATAAGACCCCTGTTGTATATGTGGTCCATTGTTGACCAAAATATCATTATTAATTGCATGATTGTATTTGGTTATCTCAAGATTTCTCAACCCTGGTGCTATTGACGATTTTGGACTAGATAATTCTTTGTCATGAGGAATTGTTCTGTGCATTGTAGGATGTTCAGTCATGTGTCTAGACTCTTCCTTCTAGATGGCAGTAACGCATTTCCCTAGATTTGACAACCAAAAAGGTCTCTAAGACATTGCCAATGACCCCTCGGGGCAAAGATAAAAAAACTCAGTTGAGAACCACTGGGTTATCTTAAGATGTATATGTGAAAAGCAGGATGTGTTTGATTCTTTTCCTTTATTTATCAGTTTCCCAAATGATCAGTTAGTTCTCAAGCTTTCCTTAGAGGAGACATAATAACTCATAATTTTAAATGTAATTTATGTATTTGTATTCACTGTAGCTACTAGTTCTATTTATGCTCATATTTTCTTATTTTTTATCTGTGAAAGCCTTTTCTATTTGGTTTCTAAATTTCTTCGATACATCTAGTGGCCTTGTTTCCTGCTATACCAAGTTCTTTCAAGCTAATTTTGTGTATTTTTGTGTAAAATTTGTGTATTTTCTTCCCAGGCCTGGAGCCCACTATTTCTCCAAGGTCTTGCCTTTTTTTATTAGGAAATATAATTTAGAAAATACAATCTGGATGTTTGAGGTGCTCATTAAAAGACCCTTTCAGTGGACAAAAGTGGGAATACATATGTATATATATGAGACATATATATATATCACACACACACACAAACACACACAGAGTCATATTTCCAATTCCATTTCAGTATGCATAGTTTTTTCTTATTCTTTAACCTTATACCTGTATCCCCTTTCTCCACTGCTGCAAACTTTAATAACCAATGATACTAACATAGTCACTCATTTGCTTTATACTTGTGGTGGGCAGACAGTAAAGCTGCCCTTAAATTTCTTACATCCTACTAATTAAACCCTAGTGTAATCTCATACACTTGAGTGTGGGCTGGACACAGTGACTCAATTCTTTTTTTTTTTTTTTAATCCTGCCACAATATTTTTAATTACGTACAAAGGTCTGACATGTCACCCAGGGACCCATTTCACCCACTGCTCTGTTTGGCCGCCAGTCTTTTTTCTCTCTCTTCAGCAATGGTGAGGCAGATACCCTTTCTTCGGGGAAGAGAAATCCATGGTTTGCTGCCCTTGCCAATAACAAAAATGTTGGAAAGTTGAGTGGCAAAGCTGTTGCCATTGGCATCTTTCACGTGAACCACGTCAAAAGATCCAAGGTGCCTCTCTCTGTTGGTGATCACACCAATTCTTCCCAGGTTGGCACCTCCAGTCACCATACACAGGTTACCAGTGTCGAACTTGATGAAATCAGTAATCTTGCCAGTCTCCAAATCAATCTGAATATCATTCACCTTGATGAGGGGATCAGGGTAGCGGATGGTGCGGGCATCATGAGTCACCAGATGAGGGATTCCTTTTGTGCCCACAAAGATCTTTCTCACTTTGCATAACTTGTACTTGGCCTCCTCAGGTGTAATACGATGTACAGCAAAGCAACACTTGGTGTCATAGAGCAGACGGAAATTCTCTCCCATCTTGTCAACGCTTGTGACATCCATGAATCCAGCAGGGTAGGTTATATCAGTTTGGACCTTGCCATCGATCTTAATGAACTGCTGCATGCAAATCTCCTTTACTTCATCTCCTGTCAGGGCATACTTAAGTCTGTTCCTTAGGAAAATGATGAGGGGGAGACACTCTCAATTTGTGGGGACCGGTGGATGGACGAGGAGCAAACACACTGGTCAATTTATCCAGCATCCAATGCTTTGGAGCTGCTACCCGCTTCAGATGCTTCTTGGGACCACGAGCCATGGCTGCATTAGGCAAAGAAAGAGACAGTGACTCAATTCTAATGAATAGAATTTGACAAAAGTGATTGAATGCCACTTCCTAGGTTACATTACCAAAAGAGCATAACTTCCGTCTTGCTGGCTTTATGTAGTTCTTTGCTGGTTTGCTTTGAAGTAATCCATGTGTTCTGTTATAAACTGCCCTATGGTGAGGTCCACATGGCAAGAAACTGAGGAAGACCTCCCAGCAACAGCTAGAGAGGATCTGAGGTCCTCAGATGAACAGCCCACAAAGAATTGAATCCTGCCAACACCGATGTGAGTGAGCTAGGAAGCAGATCATTTTACAGCTGACCCTTGGGTTGATTCTAATGACACAAACACCAGCCAACACCTTCATCCCAGCCTTTGGAGAAAAGTCAAGTGCAGACACTCAGTTAAGCTGCACCCAGATTCCCACCTTCAGAAACTGTCCCCAGGTGCAGAATGCGGCTATAGTACAAGCACGGCTTTCTATGTTTACTGATTGTATTTTTTCTATGGTTACTCAATCGTTCCTTTCCTTTGTAATTCTGGAAGGCACTTGGGCAAGCGTGATTAAACCTAGTTTTTCTTTTCTTTTTTTTTTTTCTTGAAGCTCCCTTGTAAAATCTTACATGCTTTTATTTGAAACCCACACAACTTTATTATGTAATGTTCATACTAGGTACTGTGGAAAATGGAAATTCATAAATTAGTAATAACCCCAAACAAAATACAGTCAGCCCTCTGTATGCATCTGTGATTTTTTACATCATGGATTCAACTAACTGTGGATCAAAATTATTCAAAAATAAATTGCAGCTCTATTGAACATGTACAAACTATTTTCTTGTCATTGTTTCCTAAGCAATACAGTATAACAACTAGCATCTATTTACATAGCACTTACATTGTGTTAAGTATTGTAAGTAATCTAGAGATGATTAAAAGTATTTGAGAATATTTGTGTGGGCTGTATGCAAATACTATGTTGTTTTGTACAAGGGACTTGAACATCCATGGATTTTAGTATCGGTGAGAAGTTCTGGTACCAATCCCTCATAGATACTGAGGGACAACTGTATATAACACATGCCAAACTATGGAACCTTCTATTGATACAGCATTAATGTTTCTTAGCCATTAATTTCCTTAACCAAGAACATGAGTCTTGGAATTAACTTTGGCCTCAAGTGTTTGTAATCACAGCATAGGCAGTAAGCCAAAGAAAATAAATAGATAAATCCGCTGACGGGACAGACGAAAATGATGTATTTATGTGTTCACTCATGCGACAAATATTTATTGTGTCTACTATATATTGGGTACTTAGAATAGTACTATTAGAATATACTAATAGTAAATATTGGGTACTATTCTAAGTACCCAATATATATAAGTAAATAAAGAAGACTTAAAAATTCCTTTGTGAAACTTATAATCTAGCAGAAATATATAAGCAATAAACATGAAGAATAAGTGAACATTAGGAGGCAGGGATCCTAGGACCACCTTGAAAGTCTGTTAGCCACAGTAAGTAAATGCCATTGTATAGTGGAAGCTGGAAAATGCTATGGAGATAAATAAAGTTGGTCAGAGGAGAAGGAGTACACAGAGGTGGCTTGGTTTAAATTGAAACAAGATAGATAGTGAAGATCTTTTTAAGAAAGTGACTTTGTGCAAAGTCATATGTATGACTCAGGAGAAAACAACTCAGGCTGAAAGAACAGCAAGTCCAAATATTTGAGTGTGGCTGCTATGGTCTAGTAACAGCAAGGGAGTCGTGTTGCTGGGATAGAATGAAGAAAAGTAGAAAGTGAAAAAGACATTGAGGGGACACTGGCTTTTGAAGGGCCAAATAGGCATAAGAGGATTTTGTCTTTTTCTCTGAAAACAATGGAGAATCACTGGAAATTTTTGAGCACAGAATTAATAGTAAATTAGGACAATCCGCATCTTATTTCAGTCTCTGTGATTCAAAATAAGTCAAGAGCATATGCTCAGGGATGGAGCACCGTGTAATAATTTTATAACCTGACCCTAAATTTGTACGTATCTTTGATATACAAACATATTATTTTTCTCAGTTTAATGTCTGTATAAACTCTTCAAAAATTGAAATGGACGAAAGTATACCAACTAATCAGATCATGTCACATAGTAGTTTTAGAAGTCATCAGGAATACTATGTGTAACACTGCTATTGTTCCTACCTCACAGAATCACTTTGGAGAATTCCGCAAGTCCTCATTATCTGTGCTAAAAAAAAATATCAAAAATATAGTTAGGGTCTACGTTAAGAACCCCTGACACAAAAATAACACAGTTGTGTGCTGTTTACATCTTCTTAATGCACAAGGGCTTCCCTAATGAAAGTTCGCATTTGTTTCCTTCAAAAATCATCCTGTGCCATTAAACTAACTTTCAAAGACTAGTCATCTAATTAATATGATTTTGTTCTCTCTTTAGTCCTATCTCTCTTTTGGGAACTATTATTATTCAAACAGTAGGTAGAGCGGTATATTTTTCTTGTTTCTTAAGCTTTCATTTATTATTATTTTCCATTATTTTTAAAAGTGTTCTGTGTTCATCTTAGTTTGGTCTTGCATAACAAAATATCATAGTCTGGGTGGCTTAAATAACAAAAACTAATTTTTGTGCAGTTTTAGAGGCTGGAAGTTCAAGATCAGGGTGCCAGCATGGTCAGTTTCCAGCAGGGTTCAGTTTCCCATGAAGGTTCTCTCTTTGACTTGCTGACAGCCATCAAAGTAAGACCCCACTCATATGAGCTCATTTTACCTTAATTACCTCCTAAAAACCATATCTCTAAACAGAGTCACATTGGGAATTAGAGCTTCAACTCCCAAATTCAAATTCATATGAAAGTTGTGAAGACACAATTCAGTCTTGCATGCATGTATATATACATTCATATACACAGATATACTTGTACCATATTCATACATATGCATACATAGTATGTGCATACATAAATATGCATACTATATGTGTGTGTAAAATATAGACAAATATATATCTATACACATATACATACATATATACTTCCCATTTCCTTTCTTATTAATAGCTTCTTTAGTTCTCTTAAGAATTTAAAATTTAAATTCATTTTTCTTTGATTCTAAAATTCTCTCCTATTACATCTTCTTCATAGTAAATCACCTATTGGAATTTGTCAGTTTCATCGCTTAGTTTTCAAACCACTGGGTTCCTTAAACACATAGTAAATTCTCTTTGTCTATTCATACTGTCCCACTCATATTAAACAAACCTGCTCCTTGAGTGAATGTTAATCTTCAGATTGAATTCAGGGACTAGGAAGTTGTCATTTAACAGGCAGTAGGAAGAAGTTTTCCTTTCACTGTGAGCTGAAAGTAAACGAGTTTCAGAGGAGAGTCCCTTCCTGAAATGTGCAAGAAAGCTCCTAGTTCCGTGTTTGACAAGAGAAATAGAAGTGAGTCTTTCCTGGTTGCATGATAGAGAAATAATTTCACTTTTGAGTAGAGCTCCCAGAGGGCAGCCAGGGTAGCAAGATCAGCAATGTTTTTCCAGATATGAGTTTAAGACGTGAGTAGAAGCAATTCATCCCCTAATGTTGGAGAAACATCCTCAACCCAACAGGTACATTTATCTAGTTCATACATACAAGGATGCCTGGGAACCAAGAATTGACATGTGTGGCACCCCTTTAGAAAAAATTTCCCTCTTTTTCTCCTCCTCATCATTTCTATCAGTGTTTGCTATTTATATTAGTTGAGTCATTTCAATAGAATACATTAAAGATAAAGTCCTCCTATGCCTGTTGAGCCATGTAAGATCCAAGACTCCAACACCCTTTGACTTTATCATTTCTGTTACGGAAATCAGGTTTCATCCCAGTTTTTAAAACTTTGTTTCATACATCTTGTGTTATTGCTATATTCTCTTAAGAAAAGAAAATTTAACAAGGTAATAAATGTTCACTTAGCAAAATTTTCCGTCTTGGTGTTTATGCAATTTTGTATTAGGCATAATTGAAAGTCAAGAAAATTCTTGACTTTCATGAGTTTACTATGTAGTTAGAATTTCATAAATACGTAATGTAGATGATGGGTTGATGGGTGCAACAAACCACCATGGCACGTGTATACCTATGAAACAAAACTGCACATTCTGCACATGTATCCCAGAACTAAAAAAAAATAAGTTCAGGCATGATTAATTAAACAGAGATAATTACAGTAAGCCTGGGATAACCTCCTTGCTGACTCTGATATAAATTCCTATGGAAATACAAAATAATGGAGCTCAGAATGAATTCAGGGTTCACTATGAGATACATTGGAAATGTCTTGAAATGGTTTTAAAGGAAATCATGGGTGTGAGTGGGTGGAAATTTTACCTGGCCCATGCCAAAAATAAGCAAATGTGAGAATAAATGAAGTTGAAAGAATCACTAAAGGATTCTCAAGTAAGGAAAGTTCAGAGATAGCTTAGGTGATAGGCTTTAAAAATACATTAGATTGGATTTAGCCTCTATACATTTTTTTTCCATTTAGTAAACAATTTGCAGTTGACACAATACATCTCAAGATTATTTCATGAGTGCTAAACAATCTAGTGTCAATAATAATTATCAGGTTTCTACAATATGATTAGTTGTATCATGGGAAAATAAGCGTGTCAAAGAATAGTATTCTCTAATTTCATCACTTGTCAGCATTGAAATGGCCAAAGATTCCAAATAGATCCACACCTTTTCCTTTGATCCAGCCTCAGATAAAATTGAAATGGATCTTGAAAAGGAAGGATTTCCATAGCAATGTAATATCGAATTTGTGTAGGAAATATTCTGAAACATAGAAGTGATGCAAAGGACATAGAGTATAAGCTAAGAGCCTCAGTGGATGTCTGACAGAAACTAGTTTTGTCTAATATATATATACACTGCTGATGACTTCCTCCAGTAAACCATGATAGGAGAGGAAAAAAAAAAAATTGAAAAGAATGATTGCTTTCTCGTGATTCTTTTTGCTACTGATTTAGAAACTCTTTTGTGTTCTTAGCATTTGTAGTCCCAATAAAATAAGAAAATGATATTAAAATAGGTAAACTATAGAAATACAATTTCCAAAACAGGTTCTCAAGGTGGTTCCCTTTGGTATATGAACTATTCATCTGATAATCTCACCTAGCTTTACAATGTATATACATATATACATATGTATATGTGGCATATATGCATATACATGCATATATACAGATATATTTGTTCCATATTCATGTATATACATACATAGTATGCATAAATATGCATGCTATATATATGTACAATATAGACAAAAATATGTATCTATACACATATACATACATATATATACATCCCAGATCATTTCTTTTTAATAGCTTCTTTCTTTCTCTTAAGAATTTAAATTTTAGATTTGTTTTGCTTTGATCCTAAAATTCTTTCCTGTTACATCTTCTTCACAGTAAATCACCTATTGGAATTTGTAAGTTTGATTGCTTACTTTTCAAACCACTTTCAAAAGATGTGGGCTACATACCACACATGTGAAATGACTTATAAAGGGACTTTAAATAAGAACACACATTCTTTAAATCACATGATTTCAAAAGTCAAATTATTTGAGTTTCACCTCCAAATGACAATTTAATAAGTTATTTTGCAATGTTTATTTTACAGGTAAACAAATAAACAACAGTGTAATTGTTCATGCACTTATATGTCTACAGTAAAAAAAAAAAATTAAAATGCCTCTTAGAAGATCAAGGTACTGCTGTATGATTTTTTTTAATGGATGACTTTTTATCATGTTTTCCAAATTCTATGCTTACCAATTTAGCCACATTTTTTCTTAGTGACTCTAGTGAATTAAAGCATAAGCAGGCTACATATAAATGAAATTTGATACAAATGCTTTTCTAAGTAAAATTAAAATTTAAAATTTTTTCAAATATCGAATTTAAAAAAATATATTATGTATAGATTTCAGAAAATATTTTTGAACCTGCTTTTTAAGTAATGTAAAACCATTCAGGTTGTTTAAAGGGAAATTTTTATTTTATACATTTAATATAATTTATTACAGCATGAGAAAATATATTTGATATTCGTTACTGACCTGCTTCCTTCAAAGTTCTGTGTCCTGTGGAGAAAATAATAGAAATATAATAATTTAGTGTGTAATGTACCAGTTGACTTTACAAATATTACCGTAGCATTTAATAAGCAAGAATCCACTTTCCTTACATTTATATTGTATCAGGTATTCTCTAAATAAATATTCAATGCTTCTCACTTTTAAAATCTATTTTAATATGTTAATTAATTAAACAATTCATAGACACAAAATGGTCTTTGATTGATGAATTAGTCCTTCAGGGAAGAAGTAGATGTGGCAGTTTCTGGTTTTATCATTTTTGTTCACTCATCTACCTCTAGCACCCACAGCCATGATTGACACAGAGGAGGCACTCAAAAGATATATGTCAAATGAATGGTTATTGAATGAATAGCTACTATAAGCATGTGCATTTGTTATTTAATTATTAGGGAAGGAGATATGATAGCTAAAAACTCACATTTTAGAAGGCTTCTGCAGTATGTTTTATAAATAGACCTAAAGAAAAATAAAACATTACAGTATTTTACTGGACCTCTTTATTTTAAAGACCCATTTATGCAGTTATCATATTAACTTCTTTATATATCATTTTTTTCTTTGACACAGTATCTTCAGTTTTTCTGTAAGAAAGAAGCCCTTTTTATTAAACATGGGATGCCTATTTCTGGTGGTTTTGTCTGAAGTGGTATGATTTGGCTAAGATTCCATTAATAAACGCCATAGTAAGAGATACCTTTTGACAATAGTAATTTCCTGTGTTTATTTTTATGGAGGGCCAGAACTATCTGAATTTTTAAATTGAGAATGAATTTGTAGCCATTTTAATGTTGGGCGATTATCAATCTTTCTAACAGTAGCATATATTCATTAACAAACTCTAAGCATGAAACAAAACCTCTTACAAGCAAATGTTTCGGTACTTACCATGAGTTATATATTTATTTCAGAAAAAAATTACGGATGGACTGAACAATCTACAATTAGCCACAGAATAATATTTGTTGCAAAAGCCCAAAAGTGTAATAACATCAGACTTGTTCATTTGTAGGCTCCTTATGAGCCTACAAAATCACGTTGTGGAGGTGAATGTTTATTAGCTACTGTCACTAATTTTGCATTCATTATTTGAAAGTCCACAAGACTTACAGGGCAAAATTAAGGAAATATTATTCTATCCCATAGTAAAGTAGGTTGAATATATGGAGTCATCAAACAAAAGAAAAGGTGCAAAACATATTTTATTTTAAAGAAAAAGAGATGTGACATGAACTCTGAAAAAAAAAATAATTGTATATCCTCCCACTACATCTTGATTCTATACTACAAATTAAGGAAAATATTAGCCAATTATATATATTTACTACACAGGATTTTGGTCACCATCTAGTAACCAAAAATAAATCCATCATGTTTGGATTTGGTAAGTTAGTTAGCATGCAATCAATGACATTCATTTGTGTTTTATTTATTTATGCATTGACAAATATCTAGGGAATATCTATTATATACCAACACTGTGCTAAGGTCTGTGATACAAAACCTACTTCTGCTCTCAAGGAATTAAGCCCAGTCGAGTACAGACAAATAAATAGGCAATCATAGTACAAAATATAGAGATGAGAGAAAGGTGCTAGGAAACATTTTTAGGAAGTAACCTGTAAAACGAATTCAAGAGGAGACTCCTGGAAAAAATATTCTTCTAAGGAAGCTACATGTTGAAAGGAAATTCAACAGGCAAATAGATGGGAGCAATAGAATGTTCCAGGCAAAATGAACAGTATATGCAAAAGTTTCCATAGAGAGTCCAGAGAACATGATGTTTTAGAAGAACTAAATATACTTTTAAATAACGGAATTGATCCATGGAATTTAATAAGGCTAGATGAATAAGTTTCGAGTTCAGTAAGAAATCTTGATAGTTACAAAACTGACAAAGAATAAAATTGAGGAATTAATATGTTCTTGCATCTTGAAGAGTAGAAAGCAACTTTCAACTGGAAGATATATTATAGAGTACAGCCTGTAATACAGTTAAAATGAATAATTATTAGCATGAAGAAATGCATTTCTCTAAGAGAAGTCTGTTACATGTAATTAAGACATAATCATTCTTCCATTATCAGAATTGTATGCAGAAGTATTATTTTCCTAAAAATATTCCTTCAGAAAAAAATGTGTATAAAATATTTGGATAAAGTGAACAAACTTATGTCTTCTTAGGTAATTTTTCAGTGAATATGATTTGTAGTACACTGGAGTGCAAACATAGCAGTACAATTTAGAATTATAATCAATATTTACTCCTTCCTAAATCACTACAATCTAATCTTTCAAAAGCCTATTTTGGAATGACTAGATTTCAATAGGACATTAGAGGCTATCTTCTCTACCTTCTTTGTATTATGTGTGGAAACCCAAAAGCAATGAAAAAAAGGCATTGGAAAGTGTCAAAGTCTATCTTCAATTTTAGTTTTGATGCCTGATTTTCCAGCCAGGCAGCTCAGACACCGAAAGTGGATTATTAGTGCTGCCTGTGTGTAAGGGAAGATGGTATAAAGCGGGGCAGGAGGCACAGGAATATTTGCTCATTGATCACATAAACTAAAGTACAAATTCCTTGCATGAACAGTATACTACTGCCTTCACTTTTGGTGCTCCCCAGTAGGCATTGTTTCCAAAGAAAGTATGATTGGGTAAGAACAATCTGCCATCACTATGAGAAACTGTAGGAAAAAGCACATCCCTATGGCAAATTGTACTTAAAATTCTATCTAATTACTTCTATTGCTGGTAGTTGTCTGGGGTTGACAAATAATTAAAGAGCCAAAATACTCTGAGATAAAAAGAAGTATGAACACGGCTTACTGGGAACACAGAAGAAGATCACTACCATTATCAATACAAGGTTTGGGGAGAGGGCAGGGGAACAGGGGAAGGATGGTTGACACTAGTAAATAAACTGTTCACACAGTACTAAGTATTTCGTTCTTTTTTTATTTATTTATTTTTTTTTGTAGTCTGTACCAGACTAAATTATAACTCTCTGTGTACTTGTTTGTCTTGCCTTGAAGCCAAAGATCTGGCTTACTCATCTTTGTTTTCTCAGCTCTTAATATAAAGCCTACCACTTAAGAAGCCTTCAATATCTGTTTGTTGAATGAAAGGGATGTTAAAAAAAAAGTGAAAAGAAAGAGATATACAGGAAGAAAATAAATAAAGAGAGAGAGAGAGACAGGGAAAAAGGAAATAAAAGGATAAAAGAAACCTGACATAATCATGTGGGATTAGAAGCATTTTAATTTGAAGTAACAGTATAACCTCAAGTGCCTTGTCAGTTAGGAGTATTGCAAATATCTCCTCACCTTCCCAGTGTAACAAATTGGATTTGTAGTGAACTCTGCTTTCAGGAAAGTCTCATTGATGTTTGAAGGACCACAGCTATCCACACAGTCCAGAAGATCTCTAAGGGAATTAACATAACCTTAACATATGGATATATGGGGTTGTGTGTGTGTGTGTGTGAGTGTGTGTGTATATATATATATAAATATATATATAAACTAGATGGAAATATTATCAATGTTTGCCTGTTGCTCTGCTTATGAATCTTATGTCCATATGTATAAGCATAGTTTCATTCCATTAAATGATAGTGTGCATTTTTTCCTGATTGGGGGAGAGAGGAGAGGAGAGAAGAGGAGTTCTATTGTGGTTATTTGTGTTTTGCTTCTCAACATCAATTCTCCCCCTTCTGGAAACATCTTCCCATATGTGCTGTGCGAAGTCACCCTTCTAATTATTACATTTAGGTAAAATTTTTTCCATCATTGATTGTGTTCGCTTAAGTCAGCTGGACTGTCCATTGCACAAGTAACAATGTTTGGTCCACAATAGGGCAAATACTACATTCAGAACAAGAAGATCAAAAGAAAGATCTCCTGTGGCTTCTGAAAAAAGAAAGCTTTTCACTGTTTGCAATGTGTAGGATGAGTTTAGGAGGCTGGGACTACTACAGCCAATTGGTAACACGAAAGGAGGCAGCTTGATGATGAAACCAACACCCAGAGGAAAGGGCCCTGAGACATGGATCTCAGTGACCTAGTTTGAGCCTTCACAGCAACTAAAGCCAGACCTACTCATGTTCATTTTAGGTCTATCGAGCAACAAATTTCCTTTTAGTTCAAGCCAGTTTGAGTTAGGATTTCTGCTAATTACAAGCAAAAGAACCCTTAATGATGCAAGTGCTGGACTGGGAATAACGACACCAATAGTTGAGTCAATGGTCTTGCCATTAACCAACTGCACATGGGAGCAAATCACCTCTATAGTAGAGAAAGCTGTCTCCAAAAAAGGAGAAGTCTTTCCTTCCTACTTCAAAAATGTATTCAGAGCCTCAGTAGAGAAGATATACACAAAAACGCTTTTTAAGTAGTAAATTGCTAAACAACTATATAAGAGAGTATTATTGAAACCTCACGGGCGTAGAGTAGAATGAGCATCATTTTCTCCCTCTTACTACTAAAAAAACTGAGGCACAAAAATTAGATAGTAGAAACTTAAATTAAGATATTTAAATTTACTATCCAATATGTCAGCCATTCCATGCTGCTTATTTTATTTTAATTTTTATATACATCAACAGAATAGTTCTCACTCGCTAGTGAAGTGTGGAATAATATTGAAAATTATGTTTTATTAGTGACAATAATTTCTGATTAGTTTTTGTACACACTTTCCCTCTTAATACTCTTGTGGCCAGGGTTACACTTACAGATTGTGATTGCACAGACACGGCCGTGTGTTTCAGTGTTGTCATATCTTCAGTCACAGACAGACATGATTCCAAGCAGCCACATTTCCTTTTTACAAGGAGTAATTCACATTTAGGCTGTTTGAATTACTCTTGGGGTTAGCACATCAAGAAGGCATTATCCCAAGATTAAACACTGGTAGCTGCTTGCAAAACGCTTGCAAATACAGAATATTTGCTAGATGGCTGAACAGATGCAATTGTGGTATGCTAGAGATTTAGGGAACTCTTAGGAGTGGAACATATTAAGAGAAGATACTTTTTTTCTACCGTCTGCTAGTCTTTGCTCAGAGATAAGTTTATTTATTTCAAATGGATCCTTCGAGAATCTTTATTGTACTGTGAACTAAAATGTGGCCCCTAATTTTTTTTTACCTATGTCTAGTGTCCTTGTTCAATCCACTTACCTACCTTTCATTCCTGGCACTGAGGAGATAGTTATGTTGATGGGTCTTGGAGGCCCTTATGAATAATGCAAAACAAAGGTAGAACTCAGCCTATGGAATGCAGGGACAAGTGGTCCATCCTTAAATAACTCATGTAAAGACTATAGTTGTACTTATGGGGGACTGGTGTTGAGGCAGGGCTGATGCCACAGCAGCTCATTCCTAAAATCAAGTGAGAGAAGCAAGAGGAAATCATGACCCCTAAAACCAAGCTCTCACTGACAGTAGTTCACGTGCTCTTCAAAGATAAAGATGAGATTGTATGTATTCTTGTCTTTCAGAGCAAGCAAACTGCCTTTTTAAAATTGTCTAAATGAACACATTGGTGTGTTGATCAGATGAGAGCTCGGTTAGAAATCCAAGACCCTGGGGGCCGGTCGCAGTGACTCATGCCTGTAATCCCAGCACTTTGGGAGACCAAGGTGGGAGGATCATGAGGTCAGGAGATCGAGACCATCCTGGCTAACACGGTGGAACCCCGTCTCTACTAAAAAATACAAAAAAAAAAAAAAAAAAAAAAAAAAATTAGCTGGGCATGATGGCGGGGGCCTGTCGTCCCAGTTTCTTGGGAGGCTGAGCGGGGAGAATGGTGTGAATCCGGGAGGCAGAACTTGCGGTGAGCCGAGCCAAGATTGCGCCACTGCACTCCAGCCTGGGCAACAGAGTGAGACTCTGTGAAAAAAAAAAAAAAAGGAAAGAAACAAAGAAATCCAAGATCCTGGGATCCAATACTTGGTTAGCCTATCCTGAGACAAGATGTAAGAAAGAAGAACTTGAATCATGTTTCGCTGAGACTATTTATTGTAAAGTTTAGCAGAGCTTAGAACACAAAGAAGATTAAGGCTATAAGGTAGACTGCCAATGGACTCTTCTGTGAGGGACCAGGGGAAGGTAGGGAAAATGAAGAGGGAGCCTGAATCTGTGCTCCAGGAAGCCTTTCCTGAATGTTCTCTTCGAAAGTACACTACCCCTCTACGTTTTATTTGTAGCATTTTATAACGCTTAGCAGATTATTCCTGTGTTTCTAATGCTCAGGATTTATTGTTCCGGGTAGATTATAATCTCCTTGAAAATAAGATTCTTGTTGAGTCCATCTGTTACATTCATATTACCTGAACATTGTGCCTTCTATGCAGAAAGTTTCCAACAAATGTTTGGCAAGTGGAATTGAGCCCAAGATGGTTAACTTGCTTGCTTTTTATGGCAATGGTGTATATAACAGAATCACCTTGAGAAGTTTAAAGAAATATGCAGACCCAGTCTATTCGCCAGAGACTGATGTGCTCAGTCAGTTTTAGAGCTTAGGATGTGATTTTAATAACCCTCCCTTCACCAGATGATTTTGATATACATCCCTGGTTATAATCATGATGGAATGAGTAGAAAAGAAAATAGTGTTGATTCCCAATACATGTGTCCCTAGGATAAATTTCAATTAGACCACATTTTCTTTAGCATCCTGCCTTCTCAATCAGTATGCCTCTCTCCTTTATAAGCACCCCATACTCAATGTACTTTCCCATAGGATCTATTTCATTTAATTAGCTGTCTGCCAGATTGGAAAGTAATCCCTGATCAGGTGTTAGCTAGTGCTTCCTATGGTGTTACATCCTGTAAAGCAATTTCAATTTAATAGGGAAATGTGAGGACCAGAGTCTTTAGGGCTTAAGATATCTAATAGGGGTTTCAAGCACCAGTGTGGGAGCTATTTCAGGGCAGGTAGGTCTTCAAAATATTCCTTAAAAATCACAACAGAACTGGCTCCCTACTCAGGTGGTTGGTCCTATTTTCCCAAATATCAGACTCTAGTTACACCTGACATGGTAAAGTTTCTAGTGGTTCTCTTTCTATTGAATTATGAAGCCCTGATATTAGAAAATATTTATATGTAGATTTCTCTTCTTTATATTTTATTTAAAAGCCTCTAAGACTTGTTTATGTTTTCTTCTCAAATATACAGATAAATATAGATGTAGATACGGATATAGGTGTGAATATATAGATGATATTGACATAGTTATATATGTAAAGAAAAGTCATCCTTCCAGAATCTCAGTGAAATAATGACTTCTGTAAAAGTTTGGTGATGACAGGTTTATTAATCTGGGCTGTCTCTATTTAGGAATTAGGTCAAGGTTTACTTCTTGGGAGTTATTTTCTACTTTCCCCATCACGATGTTAAGTGGGGCAAGAAGGGGGCAGAATTGCCACCAGAGGAGAAGAACTGCACCAGAAGGTTGCAAATACTTCCTATTTTCGATTCTGGGTTGATTAGCGTTGCTCCTTAAACTTCTTCAGTCAAGCCCAATTTCAACTTAAGGCCAGTAAAAGTAAAAATAAACTATTTTACTTAAAAACACCCTGGTACATGAATGTCATGGTATATTTTCTAGAAGAGTAAAGGTTGAAGAAGTCATATTTCTTATTAAAGAAACTTAGCCAGTTATTTGTACTTCAAAAGAAAAAAATGTCTTAAAGTGAAACAAACACACACAGAGAAACAAGAGCAAAAATTATTGAACCTAAAAGGCTGCTATGGTTTGAATACATCCCCATCAAAATTCAGTATTAAAAGATGGGGCCTTTAAGAGGTAACTAGGCCATGAAGGCTCTTCCCTTGTGAAAGGAATTAAGGCTATAGTAAAGACAGTTTAATGTAGGGTTCACCTAGCTTGTCCTTCTGACTTCTGCCATGTGGGAACACATAAAGAAGGCCCTCACAAGATGCTGGTGACTTGGTGTTGGAATTTCCACCCTCTAGAACCATAAGAAAATAGATTTCTGTTCTGTATGCATTACCCAAACTTAGGTATTCTGTTAGAGCAGCACAGATGGATTAAGACAAAGACAAACAAAAAAGACTTCCAGTTGAATAAATGATGTTGTATGTCAGACACCCTTACACATATTATTATATTTAGTTCTAATATTAATCCTGTGGAGAAAAACTATTATTATCTAGATTTTCTTTCTCCGATTAACTATTGTGATGAAAATTGCATTTAGCAGGATTCAATGTTCATTAAAACACACACACACACACACACACACACTTTCAGTGGAATAATGTTACTTTCATAATGGGATGAAAACAGCAATATTTTTCCCTACAATAGTTGGCTGAATTATGATATAGTCTCAATAAGTGCAAAGTATCAGTCTTAGCAGATAGTAGAACATGCGTATGTGATTTATGATACATTCTTTTGACTGTTTCATTGATATTCATTTATAACTTGAAACATATATATTTTTTTTTTCATGATGGGAGACTTTAATACTGTATTACCAGAAACTCACAACTTGAAACATATTTATGAAACAGATATTATAATGCCTATATTAGATTCTGGGGGATTGAATACAGGCATAATTTCTTCTTTTGGTAAAATTTAGTCTAATGGGGATACAGAGAATTAAACAGACAATTATAATACAGAGCACAAGGGCCACAGTGGGAAATCAGAACTTGACAGAGGAGAAGCACCCATCCTTCCTGGGGGGATTCAGAGGCATGCAGGGCTAACTGGTAATGTGGATGAACAAAGGAGTCAGTGGTCCAGTTGCTGTAACTATTAAGGTTTATGAGGAAACACAAAATGAAAATTATTTGTGAACAGAATTTCCACAAGTTAAGAATTGATTTTATATTTCTTAAGGAGTTAAATTCTACACTTAACAGATACGTAAAAGTCCTAATTAGAAGCAGCATCTTTTAATGACTTACTTTAAATTGGGATTTATGACCTGATTAAAAATTCACTTTTGTCTCTAAAAATCATGTCTAGATAAATATCTTAAACCATGATAAATATTGAGCTGTTAAGAAAGAATTACTAAATTAGATAGCAGATATGACAGCAAAGATTACAAAGCCATGGAGTTGGGAGCACCATGGTAGGATGTCACAAATATGGCAGAGGCCACACACTTAAAAAACAAATGCAAACAGGAAAAATCACCCCCCCGGGGCCAAGATTAAAGGATAGAAATGGAAAGTATCTGTGCCAAAAACTGATTTTTAAAATGGAAAATATTGAAGAGAAAATATTTTCTTATAAGATTGGTTATATTTTCTGAATGTGGAGATAGAGATTCCTGTATGTGTGTGACTATAGACTTTGATTTGCAAATTTCCTTCTGAAACGTATCAAGGTTAAGAAGACAGGTTATTGGTCTGAATCAAAGAAACAAATGATTAGACATTTGTGATTTGTTTCCTCTGTTGCCAGGTTATTTGGTAATCACTATTTCTTCAAAAGCTACATTCAGATCAAAGAGAAAAAGTTCAAACATGATCTGAGCAAGACTGTTGACAGACAGTTGGAGATACTGACATAGCCCTGAGACTGGTAGGTGGGGCTCCTTGAAGTCTTTCAAATGTATATATATAATATTATATTATATATAATAAAATATATACTCTAATATATAATGTAATATAATATATGACATAATATTACATATAATATATTATTATATATGTCATATATTATATATAATTATATATACACGTATATTATATATACATATATAGTTATATATAATATGTCATAATATGTCATATATTATAATATATTATTATATATTATGTTATATATTATAATATATCATTATATAATACTATGTTATATGTTGTAATATATTATTGTATATATTATACAATATATTATATATTATATTATATATTATAATATATTATTATGTATAATATGTTATATATTATAATATATAATATTATATATAATAAATATATTATTATATATTATATGTAATATAATATTATATTATGTGTGTATACTATTTACCATAGCTTTTTCTGTCAAGATTTATCATACCTTCAACTGCCAAAGCAAACAAAAAACCCACAAAAGTATAAACCAACAATAAGCCCCAAATTAAACCTAAAAAACATGCGCTCAAAACTAGATGTTCCTTTTTTCAAAGGTAAAACTTTACTCCCCAGAGTATTTGTCAATCTGGAATCAGCAACTCTCAAAATTTTAATGCAGTAATATTACATCTCATACATATGAAAATATTTCAGGGCACATTCTGAAAATAATATAAAGGTAAATTTACTTGGTTTATATAACTTTGGTTTTCTTCTAATCAAATATTATTTCACTTGTCCCTTTTCCAAATTGTTTTCAAATGAGCACATGGAAGATTGGCATATATGTGTGAATTCATCTGACCTGATGAATACCAGAAAGCAAACGGGCAGATACCAATTCTTTGTAAGTTTCCTTGGTAGGATTTACTTTTAATTATAAGCGAGTTCGATAATCTCATCCTACAGAATAAATTATTCCTTTACAATTAGAAATTATCTATGTAAAAGATTGGCTTTATTGACCAACTTTACAGTAGTTAACTTTGTAGCATATGCATCAGCAGCCTCCTGAAAGAGAACTAAATTCTCCCTGGGCACTGGGCAGTATATTTCCCCAGTTATTTCCCACTATAATGGAAAGACATATTTTTTTTGGTGGTCCTATTTTCTTAAAATACAAGATTACTGTATTCCAATATTTTCTTGTTATTTGAAAATTTAGAGCAGGAAAAGAAATGTTTTCTACTTCAGTTCTTTATATAAAATGAAAGTACTCTCTCAGCACACTAAAGGAACATATTCAAGCTAAATCCATGGACTGTGCAAAGTTGTGTGTGACTATCAATGATAGTAACACCTATAGTACTGATACAATATTAAATGATTTTCATTCTACTGACTATAATATTACCAAAAGAGATCATGTCAGGCTGGGTGCAGTGGCTCACACCTATAATCATGCACTTTGGGAAGCCGAAGTTGGAGGATCACTTGAACCCAGGAGTTCAAGACCAGCCTTAGAAACATAGTGAGACCTTGTCTCTAAAAAAGGAAAACAAAACATTAGTGGGGCCACCTACTCAGGAGGTTGAGGTAGGAGGATCACTGGAGCCCAGGAGTTAGAGGCTGCAGTAAGCCATGATCACATTACTGTATTCCAGCCTGGGCAATGGAATGAGACCCTGTCTCTAATAATAATAATAATAATTACTATTATTATTACATGTTAATCGGTTGGGTACTTCCATAGTTAATTAATAAATTGTGTCAATTTGATTATTTGTCCAGACTCTAGTCGACAGTTTTCAGTTATATCTTTTTTTCTCATTTTCCTGTTTTGTCATTTGCCACCCTCCTCTCCCAGCCCACTACCACCACTGAAAGAAGACAGGACACTATAGAAAATATCTGTCTATGAAAACATGACTGAGGATATAGGTTTGACATGGAGATTTTGTTCATTTATTTACTCTTTCACTTCTTTATCTAATATCTCTTGGAAATGGACCAAGTGTTAAGCTTCATTATAGGACAAAGATAAAGAAGACATAGTTCTGTTTCCAGGAAGCTCATTGTTTAATGTGAGAGTTAGACATGTGAACACAGAAACATGGCAAAGAGAAATAGACATTTTGAAAACCAATAGAGGAACACCTTACTTGACTGAGAAGAGTATAAGGACACAGCCGCCTTTCTTAGTACAGAGAGTCAGAGATAATCCAAGGTATTTAATACAAAAGATAGACATGAAATGGCTGGACTTGAGACCTGATTCTCGGCTCTCAAGTTTCCCTTTAAGATTACTTATCAATTATAGCCGTCAACACTTTTTGTTGTTGTTGTTTCAGGAGTAGTTGTTTTACTAAATTCATTGCGGATGATTAGAAGAGGATAACTGGAAAGTGATCTTTGAACCAAGTATCAAACACAAATAGATGTTAGCTAGGTAAAGTGTGAGAGGCAAAAAAAATGGAGGAAGTGATATTGGGGAAGAGGAACAGCTTAGAGAAAGAACCATCTCGTTGTTGTATGCTAACATTCAAAGTCTGAGAGGTATATCACATTCAAAGAAGTGCATTTTGTTCCATAAAACAGAAACCAGGTTTTAAAGGGTTAGGATGGTAAGCAGTGGGCTGTTTCCTGGATATGTCTTCCCTCTACTATGTTCTGGTGTGATCCACACCCCCACTTCAGTTTTGGTGGGTGAAAAAGTAACACTACTGTTGGGCTTTGTGTAATTCTCAGAAGGGCAGACGAGTCAAAATTAGCATTTTGCCCATAAATCAAAATGAATAGTATTAATTTGGTTGCAATTAGAGTGAGACTGATAAGTGGAAGCTTTCAACTCAAACATCTGTGGAAGCTGACTTTTTTTTATATTAGACTTTTAAAATGATATTATAAGAGTAATTTAAATCATGGCTTACACCTGCTATTTAGTAAAACTGATTGCAGATTGTTTCATAATTTTATAAATTTCTCTTAAGTGACATTATCACATTTACCTATAATGTAAAGGTTCAATGATTTAAAAAGGAGGAAAGGGGGAGTTCATGAAAAACATTAGAAACATTAAATGCCAGATGCCCAATAATTCCTCTTGCTTAACTAAATGCTATTTAAAAAAAAAAAAAAAAAAAAAAAAAAAAAACTTTTACTCCATACAGCTACTTACTGTATTTGGAAGTTCCCTGTGGCCATTTTTAATTAGCTTTCCCACCACTCCTGTGATATAGGTGGATAGAACAATGTGTTGTGTTAACTGAATCTGGCTATGGCTTAACACTTTATTTTTTTTCATAGAAATTCAAGGGTTATGATGATATTGAAAGAAACTTCAAATATCTTAATTCCACTTGCTACTTCAGTAAGCTGAGGTAGTGAGAGGTCAAACTATAATTATGATGTATATATTAAGCCACTGTATATCCAGTATATCTAGCCACAAAATTATCCCAGCATTTTCCCGTCCTTTGACGAGCCTCTTTTGCCACTTTAAGTTTGCATAAAGGCAAATTTTTTTATGCAAACTTTAAGTTTGCATAAAGGCAAAATTTTTTTCTTGTTCTTAAAAGATTTAAGTGTGTCATTTTCTGAAGTGTAGTGCACAACAGAGAAAGACTTAATATTAAAAAAATTAAAGATCACAACATTACTATAGTAAAATGCTGAGACATCAAATTGAATGAAACTCTGCCTGTACTGTATTTTGTAGTAGCCAGCTGAAGAAAAAAGGTGATGGGAAAATTAGAGATAGTGACAATTGAAGAGTGTGCTTTTTCCCTAGGATACAATTACAGTAATTTCAAATTTTCTTTTTATTCTGTAAATTAGTTATGTGACTATATTATAAACTGGAGTGACTTGCTAAATCAGAAACTGGAATATAGTCTGTTGCATTCCTGTAATAAAAACTAATCTAAGGATTACTCTCGTATATGAAACAGTGAACTACAATAGAAATGATATTGTCATATTTACCCAGGCAAAACAAGTTATGATTCCAAAGGAGTTGTGTTAAATGTCAAGATGGATTATTTAAAGCTATGATAATAAAGTATATTTTATTGCATTTATAAGACAGTTAAATTTTTAAATGATTCTTTAAATGATCATATATATTTTTCTTCCATTTAGTGAATAAAAAGGAAAAGTCTCTCAATGAAATTGCCTTTCCTAAAATATATATTTCTCATTTAAGTGGGGGAATAAAGACATAATGGCCTATTAAGAAAACCCAAACCAACAATTAGTCATATTTACTATTGGCCATTACAGGGTAGAGTCAGGGCTAGGGTCAGATTAAGTTCAAAGACGATGGTATCAAAATGTGACACAAATCCAAGAGTGGATAGAGAGAAAGGTTTCAAAGGAGGAGTTTTCTAAGACCTTCCCCAATTAGCTAAGACCTGCCATGTCACATGCCAAGAAGTTAGAAAACATTCATTAAATATTCAGTAGAACAGAAGATGAAGAAATAAAAAATCAATATATTTGATGGTGAACTTAATTTTAAATATATGTTTATACACATATTATATATATTTAATGTTCTCAATTTCCATTACTTCTCATTCATCTTTCATTCATTCGCTCTTTATTCAACTATTAAGCACCTACTTCACTTCAAGCACTGTACTAAGTCCTGGAAATACAACTGAAATAATGAATAGCTCCTGGCCTCAAAGAAGTTTCCCTCAAATGAAAAAGACATGACATAAAATTTGTTCAGTAGGATTGGAGCCCTGAAACCAAATGGCATTGAAATAGTTTGGATTTTTCTGGGTGGGGCCAGGGGTGGTGATGGCAGTGGGAAAAAAATAGGTATTAAAAAGTCAGTATAGAAGGCAGATTGATTATAAAGAGTTTTTTTCCCAGTCAGATCAGGTATTTTACACTTTACCTGATGTTAACTGGAAGACATTTTTTTTAGGAGGTTTTCAGCACAAAAATGGCATAATTAGGTTTGTATTTCCGAAGAATTTTTATGGTTCAGTGTTGAGAATAGCTTAACAGAGATAAAACATGAAAATACTTACAGAGATCTTAAAAAATGATGTTAATCACAATTAAGATAGTGGGAAATAGAAATGTATGCATCTTTATGAGAGAAAGGTCTGAGTTTTTCTTATCTACCACCATAATGCAGAGCCATACAGTGGCAGATTTTCAAGTATAGAGATCCATGAATGGAGTAAAGAAGAATTTTAGAAAATTCTAGTTTGGGGATGTAAATTGAAAATGAAATGTTCACCAAAGGTGACCAAGATCACGTAGTAATTGAGGGGTTGAGGATGGGGGATCTGAATCAAGCAGGGTCATATGAGGTGAGATAAAGTCACTGCCCAGCTGTGAATATATGTGAAAACAGAGTACGAAGTGAAAAACAAAAGAAAAAGGTAAAGGAACAACTTTGATAGCCAAGAGAACAAAGACCAAATTATGATCCAGAATGGATGAAAGAAAACATTCAGGTAACGTTGAGGACAGAAATAACTACATACAAGTCAACATTACTAGATCCTGATGTTCAACACCACAGCGTGCATGACAGCTGAAAGCAGGAATGCTTGATTGGAAAGTTGGTTTAAGAAGATAAGAATTTTGAGTCATCCAGGAGCAGTGGCTAAGAACTGTAATCCCACAACTTTGGGAGACTGAGGTAAGAAAATTGCTTAAGCCCAGGAGTTTGAGACCAACCTGGGCAACATAATGAGACCCCTATCTCTACAAAAATTTTTTAAAAACCAACCAGGTGTGGTGGCACACACCTGTAGTACTAGCCACTCAGGAGGTTGAGGTGGAGGGATCTTTTGAGCCCGGAGTTTGAAGCTGCAGGGACCTGTGATCACACCACTACACTCCAGCTGGGTGACATAGCAAGACCCTGTCTCATACATTTTTAGAATAAAAATTAAAGAATTTAGAGTCAATCCCTGATCAACAGATGATTTTGTTGAAATGCATAATGTTTTTCTTTAGAATTATCATGAGATTAAAATTATCTCATTTTATGCACGTCTATGTACAATACATTTATATGTACAAAGTAAATGTTTAAGTAACCTCTTTATAAGCAATCCTAAAGCACTGCCTAAGCATTCTAAAATAATCATTATTTCAAACACGTAACAAAATAATGGAATCCACCAGAGATTCTCAGCCTGTGAGCATTTTGGTTATATTCTAGCATTACAGCTCAAATTCTTGAATTCTCAGTCTAATCATAGAAGATATAAGTTATAGGCTTTTACAAGTATTTGAAGATAGACTTAGGCTGCTTCTGTGTACAAAAATACATAATTTCTTTACAAAGTCAGAAACTAGAAAGATGATTTTCCTTTTACTCCTATGGCAAAATAGAAGAAGGCAAATTATTACACTTAGAGCTGGCGGTAGCTATTTAGAGCAACACTAATTTAAAAATACAATATTTAAATATTTATTCATCCACTTATTTGTTAACAAAATGTAGGGCCTCTTATCTGTCAGGAACTGTTCTATGTGCTAGAAATTCAATAGTGAACAAGATAAAGTCTATGGCTTATATTCTAGAGAGAATAAGAAGAAAATAAAATAAGCAAAATTATATTTACTATAATGTTACATAGTGATTTATGATATGAAGGAAAATGAAGAGCAGAGAAAAAAGAAAACAGGGATGCAATTTTAAATAACATAGTCAAGAAATAGTTCACCAAGGAGCTGGATTACCTGCATGGTAAGAGATTCACCATTTAAGTATTCTATAACATTGATTCTCAAATGTTAGTCTGCATCAGAATCCCTTGGAGGTTTTAATAAGGTGTGATTGCTGGGCCTTACCCCAGCACTTCTGATTTAGCAGGTATTCAGAGGGACCGAAAAATTAGCATCTTTAACACGTTTCCGGGTGATGCTGATAGCAGCAACCACACTTTGAGAACTCTTCTAGACCATGCAACCAGCAAACGTTTTCTATAAATACCCGGATAGTAAATATTGAGACTTTGTGAACCATATAGTCGCTGTTGCAATTACTCATCTCTACTGCTGTAGTGCAAAAGTAGCATGGAAAATATGTAAACAAATGAGCAAATAAAATTTTATAGACACTGAAGTTTGAATTTCATATAATTTTCACATGTCAGGAAATACTATTCTTCTGTTTTTCTCCAATCGTTAAAAAATGTTAATATCATTTTTATTTCATGGGCTCTACAACAACAGATATGGGTTGGGTATTCAGGAAATAAACAGGAAGATAAAAAGTCCCAGAGGCAGGATTTGATTTGCTGTGTTCTAGGATCAGGAAGAAAGACGTTGTGTTAAGAGGAGGGAGCAAAGAGATGAAAGAGGCTGCTGAACTGGAGCCCCTATTCAGAACTAGATCATATGAGCCCGAATGAGTACATAATTCGCTGAATTTCTGGCAGAGAAGTGGCACGATTTGTTACATACAAGTCCCTCTCTGGCTGCTCTATATTATCGTGAGACTAATCTGTGGAGAAATGGAGCAAGAGAAGAAGCAAGGAGACTTGTCAGCATCCTCCCTTGGTTATCCAGGTAAATACTTTGGGCTTGAACTCAGACCATGTTATAGAGGTGGTAGAAGGTTTTTTGAGCTATAAACCACTTACATGAGCTGATATATGAGCTGTGAGATGAAAGAGAAATAAAGAAATCAATGACAGTTCTGAGTGTTGGAACCTGAGTGAATTGTAGGGCCAATTACTCAGCTGTAGTCATTAGAGCAAATTGTAGAGCCAATTACTCAGCTGTAGGCAATAGAGCAAAAATCAAAAATCGTGAAAAAGAGGCACAGCTATTTAGAATGGAGCGAAAAAAAGAATACGGTATCATGTTACCAAGTTAAGAAAGCATTTCAAGAGAAAAATAAGCTGGGCACAGAAAGGCATATACCACATTATAAATATGTGGAATCTAAAATGTCGATCTCATAGGAGTGAGTAGAATGGCGGTTTCCAGAGAATAAGGTGGTGAGGTTGAGGGGAGCATCAGATGACATTATCTCATTTAGTCATTTTAACACTATAATATAGGGACTGCTAGCCAGCCATTTCATAAATTAGCCATTAGCTAGTTTAAAGTGCCTTACACAAATTTTCTGAGATAGCTTTCAAGCCCAGATATCTGACTTCGTCTGTCCTTTTAACCACTTCTAAGTGGACAAAGTGAGGAGGGAGCGAAAAGATGTTTCCAATTTCATTGTACATCTTTTCCAATTTCCCTTTCAAAGTTGGTGTGTGTTATGTTTAAGGGAAAGGATGATGATTTTGTCCTTGTTCTCAGCAACTTGCTGTGTGACTTTGGTCAGGTGGCCAAAATGTTTTAGGTGTTTGATTCCTCCTGATTTGTAGATGGCAAAAGACCCTAATTCATCAGATTACTGTGAAAATATAATGAGCACTCACTAAATGGTCTTTGGTGGTTACTGAAGATCCACATTGTTATGAACTATAGTCACCATCAGCATATTGTACAATAGATCTCTTGAACTTATTCCTCCTGTGTAATTGGAATTGTGTAACCTCTGACAACTCCGCAACAGCTCACCCAGCTCCTAGTAACCAACATTTTACTCTCTATTTTTATGAGTTAAATGTTTTTAGATTCCACATGCAAGTGAGATCATGTGGTATGTGTGCCAGTTTTTGAAAATTGTGGAGAGTAGGTTTTAAGTGTTCTCACCACAAAAAATGATACATGTGTGAGATAATGCATAGGTGAATTAGCTCAATTTAGCCATTCTAAAGTGTATGCATATTTCAAAACAACATGAGCAAAATAAATATACATATAATCTTTGTCAATTAAAAGTAATTAATTAAAAAATTTTTTAAAAAATTAAAAAAGGCCTGGTGTTGTTCTGGAACCCTATTGACTTCAATAGGAATGACATCATGTTTGAGAGGCAGAGGGAGACCCAGAGCCAGTGAACAAGACATAGAGTTTATTGAGGGGACTTACATAAAGGGCAGTGTGATCGTGGCAGGATGGACAGGAGAATCGCTACCATTTGTAAAATACATGCAGTTTATATAGCATTTTCAGTTAGTATCTACCTTCCCCCTAGCAACCTCCACCTGTCAACCTTCAGTCAACCCCAAACAAAGCACTTCTTTCCCCTGTATGTCATTCCATGGAATGGGCCATGAATCCAATGCTCCTCATAGATAAGGAATGAATCTCCGGGTTGTCCATTTCTAGATTCCTTAGCTCAGAACTCTAAACACACATTCTTTTTAGACCATAAAGTTATTCTCAGGATATGTTTAAATTATTGCTGTCAGGTTCCTCTGCCATACAGGTTCATTCTCAGTGTATGCTTAATGTAAGTTACTCCTGTAAGGTGGGTCATATACCCAGCATACTTCGATTAAAAATGAATAATACTTTAAATAAAAAGGACTGTTCTAAAATAATAAGTTCACAATACATTATTCCCAATTCTGATAGATGACCATGCTAAAAACTGAAAGTTGTTTTGTAATTCATCATCAAAACTCAACCTAAACCTACATATGGCTCTTTTTCACTTTCATGTGTCTCCTATATTGTATATATTCATATATTTATCTGAAAAAATATGTGTTTGATTGCAAGATGCAGCTCAGACTCCTCTAAGATGTAATATACAACATGCATATTATGTGCTTTATTGCTTCTTTAAAATTCAAACTATTCTGAAATCCTAAACATATCTGGTCCCACAGGTTTCAGTGAATATGTTCTAGACCTGTTTTAGCATTATTATTTATTATCCATTATGAAGACGTATTGTAAATTGATGTGATTATGTGAAATGAACCAGTTCCCTTTCAAGAAAACTATTTTTTAAGTCATAATACAGTTAGAAGAACATGATTTGCATTTGACAGAATTATTTGCACTGGAATAATTATACAGAGAGAGAAGAATTAGGAGTTCAAAGTAGGGCACAATGAAATGGAAGGTTCTTTTGGGTCAGGCTAGTCAACTGGCTTTCTTAAAGCCTAATGGGTAGATGACATACAGAAATTTGCTGCATTCCAGAGTCTGGCCTTAAGCCTTGGAAACTTTGAAATCTGCCAGCACTTCTTCAAGAATGGGTACGTCATCTGGATTTTGACTCACCTAATGAAGGCTAAAGTGTAATGCCAGCCTAGTAATTTTTAATGGGAACCATCACTACCAATGGAATCGTATATACTTGGTGCAGAGTCTTCCCATTGTCAAGGGGTGTGGAAAACCGAATTATACTCAAGGTATCACTTTTTAAGTTTACTGATAAGAGGACAGTACATTCAGTCCAGCACATGGGAAGAAAACCATATGCATAACTCTATTTATTTAGCATAGAATCAGGACAAAATAATGGAGATAATAGCTATGAGTAATCATACTGGAGACAGAGGAGGCAAATCACGTTCTTGGGCCAGGGCACCTCACAGCTCTGCACAACTCTGTAATGAGCACATTCTTTTGTGTGTGTCTCCTTTGTAGTCTATGCCCTGTAAACTACTATGAGATTGATGAATTACTTTTTAGAGATTATAAATAATTTGATCAGGTTTGTCCTCTGGGCGATCAAGTCTCTTTAAAATGTCTCTTCACTGATTCATTATCTGCTGATACCTATGTTTAATTAGCAGTAATTAGTCTTAGAGAATGTCCCTCCCCCCCTCCTTTTTATGATACTTTCAAGATACTCCCTTTTCCTAGAAAGGACGGAAATGCCTGAAAAGATAATGGCTATGAAACATGTAATCAGAAAACCTGAGTTCTAGTCTCAATTTTATAAATTATTCTAGCATGGGAGTCATTACTGTAAATTTCTATTATGCAAATAGAAATATTTTGATCCTGGTATCACATACTTGTTTTGATAATCAACTAGGCAATGCATGTAAAAAGAAATGTGAGAAACACAAAATTCTGTTTAAATTGCATATATTATTATTAGTTTCCAGCATACAATGCATCCTCTTTACACTTAGTAAACATCTGTTGAATAAAAAAGTAAATCAATGAGTCGAGCCATCTGTTAATCACGTCTTGCTGCATTTGAAGTCACAGGTCAGGAGTTCCTACACATGTGATTTACTCATGGGTAAAATAAAGAATCACAGTAAGAGAAGTTGGTAGCAATGTCCACTCTTCAAATATAGATTCTTTTAAGAAACATATATTCAAACATTGATCTCAATTGACCTTGCTGCTCAACACTCTATCTTCAACAATGCTGTTTAATCACTTTACTGCTCTCTGTGTTGTTCAGAAAAACAACTATTGTGCATATTGCCTGGTTTCACCAATATATTGCCTAGTTCCACCAATAAATAGCCTCTTTGCTTTCTACTACGTGGTTAAAATATACCTCTGACACTGCTTTTTATTAAATTGTCATAATCAAATATGCATTCATATCAGTGAAAAGCAAAAGTTTGAGGGAAAGCTTTTATAAAGACTAAATTTACTGCATTTGGATTTAAAAAATTCGTAGACTCAAGAGTCAAATAAGCCAAATTTACTTTCTTCTGTCATTCATCTAACAACATTTAACAAGTTCTCACAGTATGCAAAGCTGTCTGTAGGCACTGTGGGAGATATAAAGATGAATTAAACACACTTCCTACCTGTAAAAACCTTACAGAGATAAAAAAAAATATGCATAAATTGCTAGAATACAAGCTGGAAATGATGAATGCCTTAAGGGGAGCATAAACAATGTTGAGTTCAGTGGTGGTGGAGATTACTTTCTTGCTGAAGGTAAATATAGAATACATATGCAAATATAGAATACATATGTGTAAACACACACATACATACATGATTAAGGGGGTTGTTTTATGCTAATTAGTCTTTAAAATGTTAATCAGCTTGTAAAATGAACCAATCTTTTCAGTGGTTCCAATTAAAAAAACAACAAAATTAAACATATCCTAATGATAGCACCTAAGTGATTCAGAACAAGATCGTGCTTTAAATGTTCAAGGAAATGTTTCTGTGCAAGTATTAATTATAAACCTGAAAACTATAAAATATAATAATGAGCAAAATTAACTTCCTGGCAAATGTCATAGAATCACATTCATTTACATGTAATTATTTAAAAGCTGGAAAAAATTATGAAGAAAACTGGACCACTTAAAAATGAAAATCAAAGGACAATAGCTGATGTAATACTGAAATGAATATTAGTGAATGTGAAAGCATCAAAATATTCTCTGAGTGTTTTAAATAATTTGAAACGAGGCCTTGGTCCAATGGACTTAAAGCATGGATATTTCAAAAATGACTCTGGCCAGCTAGTCTCATTTGTCTCAGTGTATAGATTGCAAAATCAATTTAGGTCTAGTAAGAGGAGCTCAAGTTAGATATTATAAATTTTCTTAAAACAACCTAAATATGAAGAAAGCATCAGAGCAACTTATTAAGAACTGTCAACTTATAAAATTCTCTAAATTGGCTAAAGAGGCTCGAGATAAGTTATAGATTAGGTGGTCTCTTCAAAGGAATTTATATAACGGCACAACCAAAACTAGCTAAATTCAAGCACTAGCTACTTTGGGGTCTAGTTCTGTGTTTTCAAGAAAATTCTGTAATCTTCCTGAACCACCTTCAGAAAGTAGATATCTTAAATCTCAGTCTACATTAATACCCACCTCATTAATTTTTTAAAAAAATTAAATGAGTTCATACACATGAAGTAAGACTAAAATTAAAATCCTAAGCCTTTCAACTGACTGAACAGACTCCCTTTTGGCTAAGGAGATCACAGCAAAACCTTATCAACAAAAGTTCCTGGCCATGACAGATTGAAAGGTCAGATACACCTCTTATAATGGGTTCCTTTGTGGTTTAGACACAACTGACCAGCAATAATGTTAAATTAGAGATCATAAGACTGATAGAACAGACTCTTTGTGGCCCAATAAGATGCCAAATTATAAACAAGACCAAAGACTATGCCAGGCAAGGGTTAAGTTACACACCCTTACACTTAAAGAATAAGTTCTAGCTGCCACAAGCTTTTTCTATCTAGCAGCTAAATGAGCACTGGCCTTGAGATAAGCAAATTAAGACAACTGCAGTTCAATGCCAGAATCTGACCCTCCACCCCCTGTTCCACAAGCCGTAACTACAGCTTTGATGGGACAAGAGATGGATTTCACTCACTTTCTTCTGATAAGAGACCACCAACCCTGGCCTGTTTCTGGCTGGTTTACAAAGCCTGCACTCTTGAATGCTTTCATGTTCATGCTTTACGTTTTGACATATGGGGCCTAACTGTAATATATTTAAACATTAAGTCTCTACTCCAAATTGAATATGAGTTGTACGTAACCTGCATGTTCATTCAGTATGCATGTGTTAGGACGCCCTTCATGAATATTCACGGCTCCTCCTGTAACTTGTTGTATATGTGTACTTGGCCTACTCATTTGGTGTAAATCCCTGTTTCATCCTCACATCTCTTGAAGTGCCTGCTTCTTCTGGGCTCTGCTGGAGGCTTCTTTTCCTAGCCTGTCAGAATGGCCATCTTGCAGGCTGTTATCCTTTATGAGAAATAAAATCTCCTTTCCAAATTTATAGCTCTCATGATTTTTTACTTGACAGAAGTTTAAGAATAGTATCATCTCAGAAATTAACTCTCAGTAACTATCTTTTCCAAAAGTGAAAATACAATCTTGACAGTAAGGGAAGGAAGGAGAAAACACTGACATGGGAAGATTGATTGTCACTAATGTTATAAGGATTATTTCTTTTCCTGCATTAAAACCTGAGTGGAAGCCAGAGGCATTACAACAGAATAAGTATATTAAATTTTTAATTTAAATTTATTTTCTTTTTACACAATTTTCACTTTTTTTCACCAGTTGTTTATAGTCCTTAATTTGCTTATTCTTTGATTCTTGATGTAAAATTTTGAGTTACATAAATAAACCTACAGCTACATTACAATATAGAGGGATTCCTGAATGTTGCAAAAATGAAGGTATTACATCCAATACTTCATTGCAGTATGGTCGTTAGGTTAAATATAGGACACATGGTTAAATATAAATTTCTGATAAACAAGAAAAACTTTTTTCCAAATAAATGTTAATACTAACAAATTATTTTCGGTTTGTCTTTAACATTCACATGAATAAGTACATCCTGTATTTTTATTTGTAAATCTGCAACCCTGGACTGTAGGAAATACGCTAATCTCCAATGTACTGAACCAAAAATAAATCAATTAACAAGTAGCTCTGTCTCTTTGTCGTGGTCCCTGCCTCCACCTCCTTTATTTAGACTATAATCATTCTCTCCCTAATAATTTCAGTAGCCTCCTAATTGCCTCTGATTTTACATGCTCCCTCTTCCAATCTATTCTCCACACTGTAGTAAAGTGATTGTTCCAAAAAACAAACCCGATCACAGTGACTTGTCTGCTAAAATCTTGCCAATATTTCTCCAGAGCCTTCAGGATAAAACATAAGCTCTTTAGTAAATAATGCAGAGTCCTAGGTGGTCTATGTCAGCTTTTTTCCCCAGTTTGGTGAAAACTGAACTCCTACAATGAACTTCATCCTGTCTTAATTTTTTTTTTGCCTGGAAGGATCTTCTCAACCCCACTTTTCCCCCTGATGAGACTCCTGCTTGCCAATCTGAATTATGTACCTTTTCTCTTATGTTTTCCCATAGGGTTCCAATTTTAGCACTTTATAACAATTGTCGAATAAGACTGCAATTGTCTTTTCCACTCTCTAGTCTCCCTGGTAGACTCTATGCCATGGAAGGGTTAAATACAGGACGCATGGTTAATTATAACCATGTGTTTTTGTTTTTCTAATTTGTTTTTCTAATCTTTAATATACACTATTCTTTTAAGTGTGTTGAATGAAGAAAGAGATTTCTAGTTAAATAATATATTAGGATAGCAAGGTAAGATGAAAAAAGAGAATTATGAAAAGTTGTAATATCAAAAATAAGGTACAATTTTTAGTGTGCTCTTATGTTTTGTCCACCTTTGATTATTTATTGGTGGCATAGTTCTTTTTTTATCTGAAAAGTAAAAACTATATATATTTATGGCATATATGCTGTTTCAATATATGTATATTCGGTCTAATGGCTAAATCAAGCTATTAAACGTATGATAACCCATACTTATAATTTTTGTGTGTGATGAGAACACTTAAAATCTACTATCTTAGCAGTTTTCAATACAATGTACTATGATTAGCTATGTTATTAGTTACCATGATGTAGGGTAGTTCTCTTGAACATATTCCTTCTGTGTAACTGACATTTTGTGTCCTTTGAGGAGTATCTTCTCAATATCTGCAGCCCACAGCCTCTGGTAACCAATATTTTACTCTCTGTTTCTATGAGCTCAAACTTTTTACATTTCCCTTGTAAGTGAGATCATGTGGTGTTTGTTTTTCTGAGCCTGGCTTATTTCCCTTATCATAATGTCATTCAGGTTCATCTGTGTTGCACAAATGACAGGATTTACTTCTGTCTGGCTTCTTTTGTAAGGCTAAATTATATTCCCTTGTGTATATATACTACATTGTCTTTATCCATTCATCCATTGATGGTGTAAACCAAAAAGTATCTGAGACAGGTCTCAGTGAATTTAGAATTTATTTTGCTAAGGTTAAGGGTCACAGCTCATGACAAGGCTTCAGGAGATCCTGAGAATATGTGCTGAAGGTGGTTGGGCTACAGTTTAGTTTTGTATGTTTTCTTGGGAAATTTCAAAGTGGGATGGGTTGGGGGCAGGGCATAGGTGGATTTAAAGATTTTCTTATTGGCAGTTGGTTGCAAAGAATAAGCTCTGCCTGAAGAGTTGAAAACAGCTTGAGTTAAGATATAGGGTTGGAGATTGCGGAAGCAAGGTTCTTGTCATGTAGGTGAAGCCTCCAGGTAACAAACTTCAGAGAGAATAGATGCAAATGTATTTTATCAAAGATGTCAGACTCTTTGGAGGGACCTAGTAAGGGAAGGAGAGTCTCTAAAGAATGCAGTCTCCCCAAGAGATAGCTTTGCAGTGCCATTTCAAAATACGTCAAACAGTATGTTATGGGGTAAACTACTTTATCTCCTTTTAGGGTCTGTTATCTGTTATACAGTGCTGTACCACAGTCAGGCTGGGGTTGGTATCCTATTGCTACAGTCTGTTCTGTCACTCTTAGAATCTCTGTTTTAATGTAAATGCCAGTTAATTGTGCCTGAACTCCAAAAGGAGAAGAGTATAATGAGGCATGTCTGACCTCCCCATTCCAGTAATATCATGGCCTGAACTAGTTTTTCAGGTTTGATGGGATCCCCTTGGCTGAGAGGGGTGGTCCATTCAGTCAGTGGAAGGAATTAGAAATTTGCAGTGGACGTTTGGGTTGATTCCATATCTTGGCTATAGTGAATGATTTCTTTACATGAACATGGATGTGCAGGTTGCACACTTCTTGGCATATGAGGTAAATAACTGCCAATTATTTGTTTAAAAACTGAAAGGATTTCTAAGTAAAATATCTCATTTTTATAAGCATTGAAGACAGATGTGAACTGAATAACATGAACAGAGAAAGAATTCCTTAACTTCTAACCAGGATATTTTAAAATTTGACATAAAACAATGCATTTTTAATGAATAACATATACACAGTGTTTAAAAAGTACAGAAAACACCCTGTCCTGCTCACCCAGCCATTGACTGCCTGTCCCAGAGATAACCATCTGCAGAGTTCCCCAAGCGCCCTTCCAGAGACCATTTATGCAAATATAAGCAAATATATGCAAAAAGCACATATACATTTCCATTGTTTCTAAGGGTAATTAAATCTTCAACCAATAAAGAATATAAAGTTATAAAGCTTTCATCTGACCTATTCAAGCAGTCGATTTCATAAGAATAATTATTTTTTACTTGGTTTCACTGTTTCAATCAGTAATTAAGTAATTAAATATTCATTAATAAAGAATTTATAATGTCCTGATTGCAAATTTTAAGTGGGTCATGCTCTCAAAAAATAAGCTCCTTTTCATTGTCTGAAGTTCTTAAAAATTTAAGCAGACAGCCTCTCTAAAAAATATATATTTTCCTTTTATCAGTTTTTTCTTCTCTGTGTTGCATTTTTGAACTTTTTATTTCTCCAACAATCTTTGCATTCATTTTCAATGCTCAAAAAGATTCAAAATTAAAGTATAGTTGTTTACAAAGTATATGAAATATATTTTCATCAAGATTGTTTGTGAAAATAAAAGTATTAACTTATGAAAATAAGTTATTTTTCTTGTAAAATATTTAATATTATATTTTACAATTTGTTTTAGCCTCTTAATTTTAATTTTGAAAATAATAATCATCATACACAATATTAGTTGACATTTTAAAGATAAATTAAATTTATAACATATTTAATAATAATAAAGATATTTATAATTTTACCTTGCTAGAATATAAAGAACACTTTGGTTGTTATTGTTAAGAACAGAAATGATGCTTCACATATGTTATGTCTAAATCTTCATGTATACATATTTACCAGGGGACATTTATAATTTACCAGGAATTTATAATTCAAGATGTTTCTTGACTGCCATGTGCAATTTATATGAAAGTTGCATGAGTGTTTCGGTATTTTTGGAAACAAAGTAAAATAAGATAAAACAAATAGATGTTCTCCAATTTTGAGAAATGATATTTTGTTATGCTAGAATCCATTGCCTTCATGGGAACTTTACTCGTAAATATGTATGCCTTTTTTCCTACCTAAGCCCATCCACTGCTCTACTCTCTCCGTAGTGTTTAAATGTTGTTTATCTTCCAATAAAGTATAGCACACACATTTTTTTCAGCACTCAGATACACTTAACTTTGTTTTAAAATGAGTAGACTGGGGTCTGAGCAGTGTTAATATGAAAGGAAACATTTAAGCATTGTCTTATGCTGCACTTGAATGTAAGATTCTGAGTGACAAGGTGGACATATGTTCTTTAGTACATGTCCTGAATGTGTTCTTTGTGAAAGGTCAAGTATTCTTTAAGGTAATGGACCCAGGACAGGGACCCTTCTTGCCCAGGTTTAAGGGTAGCACTGATGTGATCATCAGATTGTCTGTTTCTCCTGGGTACGATTTCCATAAATGCTCTCCATTAGATTCACATAACCTAGCAATGTCTGACACATAATAGGTGCTCAAGAAATGGAAAGAAGAAAGGAAGGGAAGGAAGGAGGAAAATAGAGGATGAAGGGAGAAAGGGAGGTTGACTCTTATATTAACTTCTCCTGCTTGTGGGGTGATGGGGTGGGAGGAGTCTCTTAGATCATTTGGCAGTGCTTTCTTGAAATAGGCATTTTAAGCTCTTCTTAATAGGAGATAATTTTTAATATAGGGAACTATCAGTGTCTTTGAGATAATCAACCAGGAAATATATTTGAATTATCCATCCAGTCTGCTAAATGAATAACATTTAACAATTCACAAATAACACAGACTTTATAGTCTTTTTGTTTTCTATCTAAACAAAGAGCTTATTAGTAAATAATCACTTTATAATCACCTGTCTGAAATCACTCACCTACTAGTTACTTTTGTCTTTTTTAACACGGTTTAATGGTTCTACCTTATCAAAAAACTTACTTAGCTTTATCTTTGGTGCTAGCTCTGAGAAAGACTTCAATGCCTTTTTGGCAGGTAGAATTTAACATCTAATTAAGTTCCTCAGACTTTACGAATTTGCTTTTGAAACAAAATCAAGCAATTTTCAGTCCTTTTAATTCTCTATCCTGTTGTTCAGTAGTTACATTAAAGTATAGGTATAATAAAAATATAGTTAATTAGGTTTAGATTGGCAGTATGTTTGGCAGCTATTAAAACAGTGATACACTTCAAAGTGAGATTGTAAACTTTTCTCTGAGCATTTTTCAATGCCTAATAACACGATTTTCATAAAACTTAAAATACCTGTAGATACACTAATATTTTGTTGGACATTATGGAAAATCCTCCATTGTTTAGAATCTAACTCTTTCTGAATCCAAACTATCCTTAGAACTTCTCAATCAGTCATAACTTTAGTGAAATGGTTATATTATATTGATAGATATTTGGATCACCACATTACTATTTACAGAATACTTGTATTATATATGAAACTTTAAAGTAAAAAATATATGTCCAAGAATATATATATTTATGCGAAATAACATGTATAAACACATACAGATATTATATATATATATATATATATTTCAGTGAATGACAATTAATGGCATAAAACAGATTCACCAGCATGACTGTCTTGGAAAACATTGACAAGGCTTATAGAAAACATCCAGTTAAGATCAAAATGTCAAATATAGTATACACCAAACTGAATCAGTACTATTTAATTAATAGGACTGTGAATGATTTGATACATATAAATAATGGTAATCAAAATAGATACTTCATAAACTATCCTAAAATAAAAAAAAATGATAAATTTCAAAAACACTTACATTTAACTACAACACAATTGCATGGAAAAAAATAATTTAATGGCTGCACTAAAGTGAAGAAAAGATACAATGAATGAAAGTGAGAAGCTCTCTCAGATTTATTTCCTCCAAGTCCATGTAGCTATGACTCCAGACTCCTTTTGTATTGCTGTCACAGTTTTGAATGTCTGCTGTAGAGAAATAATATGCTGGTCTTGTAGTTATGAGATCTTTTCCACCAACTGCATGGTATGATCTTAAAGGGATTTGGACTAGATGATATTTATATCTAATCTAATCCTTTCTGTGACAATTCATTTAGTTCACTTCTCCACACATAGAACCTAAATAACTGTTCGCTTTGAGGAACTCTTGCTTTTTTTTTTTTTTTAAGATTGAAGTAACTAACCTGACTTTTACTTCTCTGAAGATGGTCATGTTCCTCAGTCCCCCATCACACTTTCAGGCAAATCAATTTACCACGCGATAACAAGACTTTCTCTAGTCCATACCATGAAACCTGCATCAAAGGAGTGATTTGAGCAGAAAAAGAAAAAGAACCTGATGTTATCCCGTCATGTGAAAATATGAAGTAGAGAATATTTAAATATCCTGATCAATATTATTTTTTACTATCAATGAAGTGGAATGTCATAAAAAATTGAGGACATTTTAATAGTATGATCTTTATTCAAAAAATATAATATGGTGAAGAAACCTCATTAACTATTAGCTGTATGCTTTCCAACTCATTACCTTTTTCCTGCTTTTTAAGTAATTTTCCTCATCAGGTAGAATGAATTGTCTTTAGGTAAGCTAGTCCTTGTCAAGAACTGTGAAGGACCTGAGATGTTAGCCTGCGTGCAAGCTGACAAGTTATCCTGACCAACTTTCATAGAAACTGGCAGAGGACACATGAAAAGTCAAGGCAAAGCAGGCAGCATGAATTGTGTGTTCACGTGGGCTCCCCTTGCCCATCCCTGATTCCCAAAAGTAATGCAAAGTAGGCCAGCTTAATGGTGTGCATGTACTGGCTTTGTGTGACAACTGAGAAACCTTGAGTGTAAGAAACCCCAGCCTTGTAAAGAGGGCTGCTAGCAACCCTGCCAAAACTTTGCCCCAGAGGGAGACATACTGGTTAGCAAGCAACCTGCCCTTTGCTCAGAAGACATACAGGAACATGAGAAATCCGTGGTGGATTACCTCCCACAGTCCACAAAACAAACAAACAAACAAAAATCAAAAACAAAAATTTAGAAAGTTTCCCTTGGTTTACAAATGAGCAAGTTCATATATATCAGTATGTCCCCTTTCCTGAGCAAAAGGCACAGAAATACCATAATCAATCAAATATAATCACATCCAACATCTATAATGCCTATAATATTTTGGGCATTTTCATATATACTTTTATTCTAATTCTTAAAGCATCTCCATAGGGAATATTATACTGTTCTCAATTGCATAGGTAGGGAAAGTACACTTCATGCAAGGAATATTGCCTGCCTCTCAGTCATGAAATCATTCCATAGTGGCACTGGGCTTCAAATTCAGGACAGTAAATTGAGAAGGAATTGGCATGAGACCTTAAAATTGAGTGACTGTAATGACCAATTTTTTTTTTTTTTTTTTAAAGTTCTGGGATACCTCTGCGGAACGTGTAGTTTTGTTACATAGGTGTACATGTGCCATGGTGGTTTGCTGCACTATCAACCCAATAGCTAGGTTTTAAGCTCCACGTGCATTAGGTATTTGTCCTAATGCTCCCAACCTCCCGACAGGCCCCGGTGTGTGATGTTCCCCTCCCGATGTCCACGTGTTCTCACTGTTCAACTCCCATTTATGAGTGAGAACATGCGGTGTTTGGTTTTCTGTGGAAGACAGTGTGGCGACTCCTCAAGAATCTAGAACAAGAAATACCATTTGACCCCGTAATCCCATTACTTTCTACATATGGCTTTCTACATATGGCTAGCCAGTTTTCACGGCACCATTTATTAAATAGGGCATCCTTTCCCCATTTCTTGTTTTTGTCAGGTTTGCCAAAGACCAGATGGTTGTAGATGTGTGGTATTATTTCTGAGGGCTTTGTTCTGTTCCATTGGTCTATATGTCTGTTTTGGTACCAGTTCCATGCTGTTTTGGTTACTGTAGCCTTGTAGTATAGTTTGAAGTTAGGTAGCATGATGCCGCCAGCTTTGTTCTATTTTCCAAAGCCAACAATAGCTAAGAAGATTTCTTCTTACCAGTGAATCTGCTTGGAAAATCTCTTTGAAAGCACAGTAAACACAGTTGTTTTCTCTTGCCTATTGTTAATGTAGTTGTTAGTTGACTTAATATTGGCTGAGCCCTAAGGACAAAAGGTTGAGAAATGTACAGTTAAAATTATTAATGGAACTTATAAAATCAAATTGTTCATTAGAGTGCAATCTACTGCAGATCCCTTTTGAAAAATTCTATTTTCTATTATCTTGTGATCTGTTTCACAGGCACAAGTTTTAGCCTACAGATATTCACTGTGATTGGTGATTGTTACATTAAAAAATATGTTACAATAACAATGTTATTATTTACCTAACAGTATTTTCATTCTTCCCTTTATGTTTTCTTTTTATACAATTTTAGCTTGGCATGGCATTTAGAGAATTAAAATAATTCCGGTTATAACTAGTAAATAATTGGTTCTCTGTAAATACCTACTGCTTGAATATTATAATATTTGCGGGTTTGCTATAGCATATTTGTAAAACATGAAATTTGTCTTTGGTAGAGGTGGATTTTAGTTTATAGCAAGATAAAGTTCACATATGCTAACTTTAAATCTGAACTTGATCCATTTTCACCTACTTTCCTTTACAGATTTGTTATTCCATCAACAATGGTTTATTTACTTTCCCAGAAATATTATGTCAGATTTATCTTTTTACCAATTCCTTTTCCTTTTGCCAGAGAGAGATAAAAAGAGATAAAAGCCAATTCGAGTTCTATCTTTTCTTTAATCTTTTCCTTAAACATCCACGTTTTCAATGATCTTTCAGTTTCAACTTCTAAATGCCATTTTTTTCATTTAATTTGGTCATGAGGATCTTAGTGTAAACCAGTCTATTGCTAGTAGTAATACCATTACTAATGGTAACAGTAACAGTAGTAAGCAAAGTAGTGATAAGTAATTAATATTTATTGAGTTTAATGTATGTAATACATTGTACAAAACACACATTTTCTTATTTCTTATAATATTCTAACACATTGAGTTCTTTAAGAAAGATTGAGATACTGAGTTTTTGAATAGTCACATAACTTGGGTCATGTCACACAGCTTATCAATACTGAAATTCAAATTCAAATTTTTTTTATTTCAAGACTTCACATTCTACACTATCAAACTATATGTTGTGTTTAGTGAATTTGTAAACAAATCTTTATCTACCTAATATAATACAAGTTTTTTTGAGGGAAATGACAATATCTGATATATTTCTGGCTCCATCATAGAGCTTAATTTCCTGTATACTAAAAATCCATAAGGAATATGAAGTCCTTAATTGAACAACTGATATAGTTAGTTATAAAACTCATTTTTAACAAAGGCAAATATTAAGAGTGATACTAAAATAATCTGTTAGCTTTACTTATTCAAACTTTTTCTCTGTCATGCATTTATATCCAGCTCCGTATTAAATTAAGCTCTCAAAGAGTACAGCCTGGTGTAGTGGTTCTCTTACCTGAGCTTGCATCAGAATTCTCTTCAGGTCTTAACGAATCAGATTACTGGGCCCCACCACTGAAGTAGATTTGAGGTCTTTGAGGTCTCATTCAGCAGATTTGAGGTCTTTGAGAACTACTTGTCAGTGCTTCCAGAATCAGAAAATTTGAGCTAGAATCCTAGCTGTGCCATTTATAAGCTGTCTGAACTTGAACAAGTGATAAATATGTCTGGGCCTTCGTTTTTTTCACCTATGTGAAGGGTATATTAGAATTTTTGTGTGTATTAAATGACACAACATATGCAAATTGCTTTAAGCAGAACCTGGGACATATATAATAAGCACTTAATAATGATTAACCATATTTATTTTGTATTAACTATAATTATTAATTGCAAACATATTACCAACTCCTTATGAGACTGCCTTTTGTGTCGTAGTGGGAAAATCAAAGCTCTGAGAAATAAATGCTGAGGTCGGATTTTCAGAATAGAGGAGAAGAAAAGGATCACGTTTAAGAAAGTTATGAGAAAGGCCTTAGTAGAAGAAAGATCATTCAGATATTTAGATCCAAAACAATTGTACAAAGGACACAGAAAACCCCACAGGAAAAAAGTGTCTGTAAGAAGCAGCAGAAAACAGAATGATTTAAAATGAAACAGAGTAGAGGTCAAGAAAATTTTAGTTAACATGGTACCCAATCTGAAAGTTACACAATTCAAGATGAATTCTTCTAACCATAAAATTATTACTACTTTATAAATAGTAACATAATGTTAGTTTACTCAACCATTTTACTTTAGAGTATGAAACATGGCATTGTTGTAATTTCTGTACTTAATTTGAGGTACCAAACTATACCAAATATTCTCAATATCCTCTGAATATGTTGTCTATAAAATGAGAGACTGGGGGAATTTCTGCAATTTACCACTCCAAATGGAAAACACCAGCAGCTCTGAATCTGCATATTTTCTTAGCAACAGAATAGATTATATCAGGGATCCACTCAAGTCCGTTTTTGAAATAGCAAATTTAAGCTTAAGAGATGAAGGATGTGGATTTTGGTATGGCTAGTCCTTCACCAACTGGCCCATTTTCAGGTTAGATCTCATGTACTCTTAGATTTCAATTTAATTAAAAAATTTAAAAAGGTGAAAATTATTTCCTTCAGTTTTTAACAAGATCAATTTATTCTAATCTAAAATAATCTGAGCAGAAAATGCAGCAGGGGCCTAATTTCCCACTAAACAGTTTTAGGTAAAAGGTCATTTTATGGTCACTGTTGTGACCATAAGTTTCTAATTGTTTTTGCATATGCCATGAAGCAGACAATAAGGAAATAAAAGCAGAGTAACATTGCCAAGACTTAAGGAAAGAACTATCACTTCCACCAGTTTTCCTCAGAATGTAGTCTCTGGGTGTCTACCCCAGAATAACATAAGAGGCTTGTGAGAAATTTTGGGGACATCTCTAAGGCCCACTAACTTACAATTTCTTGGGTATAGACTCATAAATTAGTTGCTTTAGAGGTTCCACAGATAATTCCCTTTATCCAGAGCCTGTAGCTATCTGATGTTGACAAGCACAGGGTTTCTGGGAGAAATTATGTGGTTAAAAGCAAATTACATTTTCTTTCTTTAGGTTAAAGTGTGCAAATAAATTAAACACACCATCAGTGATAATATATTTGCTGAGAGAACAAAGCACAAGGTAAACAATGCTTTACTTTATATTTAGCAGACCTGCCATATTTTTATGTATGCCATAGATTCAGTGTAGAAAAGTATTCAGAGAGTATAATAAGCCTAGATACTTGAGCCTTGACCATAGTTTAGAAGACAAGAACACCATTTTAGGAAAATGTTTTCCTCACGCAAGCGTTCTTATCTGGAAAATATCTAAATAGATATCCATATCACATGATAACAATGCAGATGAAAATGCGTCATATAGCTTATTAATATTCCAATTGAAAAGCTAAAATGTCTCATATATTTGCTATTTATTATATATACCATATTATAAATGGCATGTAAATAAGTTCCTTCTTTTCCAAAAGAAGGGAGACAACAATAAAAATACATTATCTTGTCATAAGAATATACGATTAGTGTCATATACTTTTTATCCACATAAAATGTGTATGTATAGCTGTAGAATAAATATCTAGAAGTGGGCTTAATGGATATTATTTTTCAAAATGTCACTACATCATCTACTAAAAAGCTTATGACAACTTGAACTTTCATCAGAACATTAAGAGAATCAATTATTTTTCTAAATTCTCATTATCCATAGTAGGTATTAATACTTTTTAAAATCTTTATCATATGAAGATAAATGTTATGTATTTATTATAATTTTATTTATTTATGGCTGAGATTACAGATTTTGTATGCCTATTCACTATTTCTATAGTTATTGACCAATTCTGCTACTAGTCTGTATGACACTTACTGATTTGTAAAATCTTTTAGTGTTAAAGCAATTTGCTCCCTTGCTGTTATATGGTTGCTCCTTTTTCTTGTTTGTCATTTGTCATTTGGCTTGGTTAATGATATTATCTATACAAGAGATTTAAACTTTTGTGTAATCAAATTCACTAATATTTTATTTTCTGCTTTTGGTATATGTAACATTTGTAGAGAGCCTGTTAACTTCTGTAATCTCTTATAAATATATTTTTGGTGCTTTCAATATATTAATAATAATTTATACTATATATTACAAAGATGTAGTTTGTATCTATTCTTAATATGTTTATTGTGCTTCCATTCCAACAAGCCAAAATTTACAGAAAATTATGTTTATTGTGTTTCACTTAATCAAAATAACTACTTTATGCTATCATATGGATAATTCACATAAAAAGATTAGAAAATTCAAAAAAGAAAAATTAGAATTATTCATAATAGTAACAACCAGATACTAAACTGCCACTAGTTATTGTATATCATTCACTTCATTTATTCATTTACTATCTTTCATCTGTCTATTGATTTTCTCATTTAAAATAGTTTTCTGAATAATTTTTAAAAATACAATATATCTCATTTCACCTGATGTTCCTTAGAAATATTACTTTAGAAAATACATAAGAACTTAATTATATAGTATACCTTAAGCCTTTTTCCTTTTTTTATTTTTATTTTTTTTTGAGATGGAGTCTCACTCTGTCGCCCAGGTTGGAGAGCAGTGGCGCGATCTTGGTTCACTACATCCTCTGCCTCTAGGGTTCAAGCAATTCTCCTACCTTAGCCTCCCTAGTAGCTGAGATTACAGGCACGCACCTCCGCGCCCAGCTAATTTTTGTATTTTTAGTACAGACGGGGTTTCACCATATTGGCCAGATGGTCTCGAACTCCTCACCTCAAGTGATCTGCCCACCTTGGCCTCCCAAAGTGCTGAGATTACAGGCATGAGCCACCACACCTGGCCTACCATAAGTTTTAAGCATGCTACTTCAAGTTTAAATTTCTGCTATTTTACTAAAATTGTGTTTAGTATCCTTTTACATAGACTACTTAAGGAAATAATCATTATGAAAAATTCTTGGAAGCTGAATTCCTGGGTCAAATTTTGTTAATATATTTCTAGGTTTTTCCGTATGTTGCCAAATTGTCCTCAAGAGATTTTTACTGACTGTTAGCTCATGAACTGTGCATGAGGCTTTCCATTTAACTAAAACCTTGCCAACACTTTATAGTGCTTTTAAAGTTAAATACGTAGCAATAAAAATCTTTGAAAATCTAATGTGCAAATAGTATTTATTTATTTATTTATTTTATTTTTTTTTTTTGAGACGGAGTCTCGCTCTGTGGCCCAGGCTGGAGTGCAGTGGCCGGATCTCAGCTCACTGCAAGCTCTGCCTTCCGGTTTACGCCATTCTCCTGCCTCAGCCTCCCGAGTAGCTGGGACTGCAGGCGCCCACCACCTCGCCCGGCTATTTTTTTTTGTATTTTTTTTAGTAGAGACGGGGTTTCACCGTGTTAGCCAGGATGGTCTCGATTGCCTGACCTCGTGATCCGCCCGTCTCGGCCTCCCAAAGTGCTGGGATTACAGGCTTGAGCCACCGCACCCGGCCGCAAATAGTATTTTTAAATCTAATTGTAGATTCCATGCAATAGTTGTCCTTGTGGTAAAGTAAGTCACAATCAGTCGTAAAATAATCATTCATAAGAAAATCTATATACTATTTGCCATTATTTGTAAGAATAATACCTTCATAATCTACTGGCTTAAGAAGTATTATCTAATGAAATGTAAGCTACATATGCCTTCTTATTGCTTGCTATGTGAAATAAATACGTTGTTATGAAACTGTAAATTATGAAACACTAAATAAAACTTTTAAAAACGACCTGAGATAAAGATAGACCAACTACAAATTAGCAGCAATGAGACTGAGTAGATTTCTGAACTTCAAAGGAAAGGTCAGAAAATACTGAAATTATATTTTTAACCTGTTGGGAAAAATAATTGCCAGCCTTCTGTTTGATATCTAAATGGAAAGATGGCAAAATTAAAAACAAAACAGAATTTATTCATAGCCCTTATCTAAGGAATTATCACAAAGGTAAAATTGAAAAGGAAAAAGAAAAATAACTCGATAGAGAATATGGTTAAATAAAAATTAACAAAGATATTGATAGTCATGTAGTGAAATTTATAAATAATTAACTGTAAATGTGAATATTAATAGCAGAAACTAGTGAGGGAGATTGAATTCAAGGTAGAGGTAAAATAAAGGACGGCAACAACATGCCATATGTGAGGAGAGTCACTGGAGTTAAGCTAATCTGAATGTCAGATATAATTGGAGAAGAGAGTGTAGCTGCATATTTTCTTTGTATATTGTCATGCCAAATATTTATCATAAAATACACTTAAACATTAATACCACATAAATCTAATGTATTATTTTCAAACCAGTGACAAGATAGAGGAGGAAAAGTAATTAATAAAGAAAATTCTCTGGAAAACTAGATAGCCAAAACAGGGGAGGGTGGGAATAACCACTGCCGATAAAATTTCAACATAGAGCAAAATAAATCCCCAAAATAGTAACTAAAATAGGTAAAACAAAATCTACTCTGGAAATAAATACATAGTAGATGAATACATTATACATATCACTATATAAGTACAATCATTGAAACAGAACGCCTCTGAAATATATAAAGATTAAAAGCAAAAGAATGAAAAAATACACTAAGCAATTATGGACAAATGACAACAATATTAGATAAAATGAACAAAAAACATTTCTAGTGATAATGAACATCGGTTATGCCTAATGACAAAAGGAAGAGTTAACCAGGAAGATTTAATATTTCTGAGCACTTGTGTGTAAAGGTGAATACTGTCACCTCAACACGTTCCAGGTAAACCTCCAGTGGTTTCATTTGCTCAATATTTACCATAACCAGACAGGAGGGTCCATTGTGCAATTGAGAACACTGAGGCAGGTGAAATTGTAAATGCCCTTCCTGTTCTTACATATCTAGCCATGGGCACAGCCACATGTGTACCCAGTAAGCCTGGCTTCAAAGCTTGTGCTGGTGGATGACATAAGGTGAAGCTACCTCAATCATAGCAGGAGACTTTTACCTCACATCTGAAAGAATACAGATTGTATCCAAGCACAAGTTGAACTTTTAATGCCTAATTAGGTCCCAGGTTACAAATAAAGTCTTAAAAATTACCCAGTTGTTGAAAATATATATAATGTATTCTCAGTGCTCTCAGTAAATTTTCTTTTAAAAGATGATAGATGCCAAAATCTTATATAGGGATAAATTTTGAAAAGACACACATATCTGGAATGAATTTAAAGTAGCATTTAAAATAAAATTATAGCCTTAGGTGTAATAGAACAAGATAGAAAATCAAATAAATTTTTTATCACAAGATGACAAGGGGAGATATTCCCCAAACTAGAAATAAATTGATAAAAGCAGGTTAATAAAGTGGAGAATGAATTGAAATATAGAGACTAATTCATACTCCAGAATTTATAATTTAGAAAGTAAAACAAAACAGATAAATATATGGCAAGATCCAAAGAGAAAAAAAAAGATAGAAATTTCAACAAAATAATATTGAATGGGAGTAGGTACTGTAATTTGTAATTACAGATACAGTTTTAAAAATTATAAAAGAATACTGTTAATAATTATAAGCAAAGAAGCCTGAAAACCTGTGCAAAATGAACTTTTTCTAGAGAAACTAAATTACCAAAGTATTTTTAGAAGCTGCACAATTTTGATAGGAATACAGACTTTAAAGAAATTAGTTTTTAAAAGATTAATAAGTTGATTTTTTAAAGAAATTCAATGTGAAAAGACAAAATAATGTGTTTGCAGGTTCTATAGAGGAATGAAGAAATAAATACCTTCTGACCAAATAGATATTATCTGAAACACGGAGGCGTGTCTTAGTATTACAAAATCTATTCATATAATTTATCACATAAACTGATTAAAGAGAGTAAATAAAAGTGATCTTCAGAGAACCTGAAAAGGATTTTATAATATTCAGTACCTCTATAAGATTTATTTTTTAGCTGTTTGTAGATAGATTACTTATTTAACCTGATTAGTATTATCAAACAGTTGCAGAAAATGTGTCACTTAATGAGAGGCATTAGAACATTCATTAAAAGTCACATACATAGAAAAGATGCCACAGTTGACATTGACCTAGAGAGCCTATCCAAAACAATAAGACTAAAAATAAGGTAAAAGATGTAAGAATTAGAAAGAAGAAATAAAGTTGTCAAAAATAATGTAAACATTCATATAGTATATCCAACTATTATCTGAAGAATAATATTACACATAACATTTTAGAACTAATATTGGCATTTTTAAGATCAGTATACACACATCAATAGTGATCTAATGTAGTATAAATAAAAACATAGAAAACTTAATTTTTAAAAATAACGGCTTTCCAGTGCCCAGATCTTGATTTCTAATACCATTCTTCAAGAAAAGGAATGAAAGATTCTTGGAAAAATGAACAGAATTAACCTAGTATAACTTTTAATGCCAGAAAATAAAAGTGTTTAAAACACAAAACCATGAAGGCATTTCAATGGAATACAGGAGCAATGTATATTGATTTTCACTAGCCAAAGCTGGAACAGTTGCAGCAGCTAACTAAATAACACGATATTACATCATCACTCATAATATAAAATAAACATGCCCCTAGTGATATAAATAATTGATTGAGTAAATAAATATAAACATATGGAGAAAGAGATAAATCTCCCATAAGGAATAATTAAAAATATTTCTTGTAGTTATTCTCTGTACTTCAAGAATAGAAGCTTAATTTCCCATTCCTTCAGTATAGGATGCGCTTAGTGATTGGTTTCCAAAGAGTAGAGTATTGAAAGTACTGAAAAATAGCTTTACAGAGGAGAGACTTCACATATATCACCTCAGAAAGGTGATTAAGACTAACATCACTAGTGATAAATATTGTTGATGGCATGACAAATCATGATAGTTGATAAATTATGAGAATAGCACTTTGCCTCTGCAGCCTTCTCTTACAAAACCCATAACCTCAGTGTAATTGTGAGAAAAGCGGAAGAGGGAGATCAATTGGCCTAAGAGTGAGATCAATTGAGGGACGTTCAAAAATATAACTGACTATTATTTTCTCAAAACTGTCATCAAAACAAAGTCTGAGGAACTGTCACGGATTACAGGATGTTAAGGAGATATGAGGATATGTAATGTGGTATCTAGGATGGTATTGGGGATGGGGACTGAAAAAGGACATTAGCAAAAAAAAAAAAAAAAAAAAAAATCTTGTGAAATCAGCACAAACTGTGGAGTTGAGTTAATAGTAGCATGGCAATACTGGTTTCTCACTTGTGACAAATGTAATACAGTTTTGTGAAAAGATATCAAAAGGGGAAATTAGATAAGAGTTATACTGGAACTCTTGGTACGACATTTTCAACATTTTTTTTTTTTGTAAATCCAAAACTATTCTAATATAAAACAGTTAGATATATTGTTAGTGGAATATATCTTTATTCCATTATATGGAATATATCCATATATAGCAATATATGGAATATATCTTTATTCCATATATTATTAAATGGAAAAATTTCTCATAACCAGAAGATCTTTATGCCTAAGACTAAATCTAACACAATAGGTAGAACTATCATACAAAAATAATTTAGTTTTGTCTTTTCTTTCAGAGAAAGCTAAAGACAACCATAGCAAGATATTAACAAGTTCTAGTTTCTAGGAACAGCTACAGCCAGCCACCACAGGAACAAGTACTGCATGATTCTATTTGTATGAACGATTTAAAATAGAAGCAGAGAGAATGGTGGTTGCCAGGGATTTAGGGAAAGGGGAAACGGGGAATTGCTATTCAATGGATATGAAGTTTCAGTTATGCAAGGTGATTTCTATAGCCAAGATGCAGAAACAGCTTAAATGTCAATAGACGGTTAAGTAGATAAAGAGAATGTGGTACATACGTGCAATGAATACTATTCAAAATTGGAAAAGAAAGAAATCCTTCCGTATGCAACAACATTGATGAAACTACATTATGCTGGGTGGTATAAGCCAGAGAAGAAGAAATACTGCATGATTCCACTTATGTGAGTTTTCTATGATATTTAAACTCATGGAAGCAGAGAATAGAATGGTGGTTGCAAGGGGCTGGGGAAAAAGGGAAATGAAAAGTTGTTACTCAGGTATATATTTTCAGTCATACAAGATGATTAAGTTCTAGAGATCTGCTCTACAGTATTGTGCCTATAGATAGCAGTACTATTTGTTCCCTTAAATTTGTCAAGAGAGTATATCTCACGTTAAGGCTTCTTATCACAAAACAGAACAAACAAACAAGATGTGCAAGGAAACTTTTGGAGGTGATGGATATGTTTATTATCTTAATTGTGGTAATAGTTACATGGGTATATACATATATCAAAAATCGTTAAATTATATTAATTAAACATATACAGTTATTTCATGTATCAAAAATACTTTTAAAAACCTGATAATAGAAAAAGAGGGAGGATATCATATTAACTGTTCCTAGTAGAATTTACAAAGTACATCTTAGAAAATAAGTTAAAACATTCCTCCTGTATCGGAAAATATGGAAGTCTGAAATTTGTACTACTTAAACTCTCACAGATTGGTGAAGCATGCACAGAGAGAAAAAAAAGGCAAGAAGGAAGAAAAGAGTGAATGTATGACTTTTAAAAATTTTGGACTAAGATTCAGAAAAAAATAGGAAAAAATGAAATGTAGAAAGCTTAGAAAATTAGAAGAAATTTAGAAAACTGACTGATAGACTAGTAGGATTGTTCAATAATTTCTGGAGGAGGTTCTTCTAGAAACTGAAATTTCACAATAGAAAAAGGTTAGTAACTTTTTTCCATTTCACAGAAAGAGATGAGAGAGTTTTTCACTTTAAGATGACTTTTGGAACTTAAAATTTATGGTAACAAGATCAAGTAGTGGTACAACCACAGAATATTTGATACCGCATTTGTAAACTGGGTATAGATAAATCTTTGAGACCAGATGGTCTCTAGTAAAGAATTTTGAGGGCAATTAAGGCTGACATTAAACTTTTACCAATAAATTTATACAGCCATTGAAAGTAATCGCTCTGCTGGAAACATTCTGGCTTGAGGAGTGGGCTGACTCTCATACAAAAATAAAGTCTCACTGTAAAGTCTAGAATGACCACCTAGTGAACTTCAGTTCCATATAAGAGATGACGAAATCTATGCAAATATATTGATGTCATTCACATTTTAACAAATACTTTTGAGAAGAGAAAGTGTTTATTTATTTATTTGTTTGTGAAAACCATATCTGTCTAAAGTGGAAGCCATAGGTAAATGGGTACTGTGTGTTAGAACCTGGGATATCATTTTTTAACATCTTCGTAAAATATAGAGAGAAGTCCACTGCCTAATTGTATCGCATTCTCTGCATAACAGTTTACTCTTCTCCTTTCAATATATTTATTTCCATTCACTCTTAAATTCTTTCTTAGTTCCTCAGTCTTAAATTACATCCCATGCTTGTTCACTTTTAATTTCAGTTTTTAATTTTCTACAGCTATTTCCTCCCATATCACATCTTCACATCTTCCTATACTCTTGACTGTGCCAAGCTTCCTGAAATTTTTTTATCTTTATGCGGCAGTAGAAATGGTAAACAGGCGGGCTGTGGATATTAGCTTGCCTTCTTGCTTCAGATCTTAGCCAGTGGAAAAGTGAAGGTCAAAATCTCCCTGTACAGTTTCTCATTTCCAGCAAGGCTTTGTCTTGTTTGACTCTGTTAACCTAGCAAGCTCATCTTCATTTTCCACTATATGATTTTCTGGCACTGTCACCTGAAGGGCATAAGAAAAAAATACAGGCTTTTCATTAGGCATTAACCTGAGCTGTTTCCACTCTTGCATAGACTTTTCTAGCTCTGTGTTAACAGGAATGTACCTCTGCAAGAAACCCCCTGATTTCTACTGTCACATTCTCACCTTACTTCCTGGCTATTTTCTGAGTTTTATATCTAAGAATAGCTTTAAAAATGAAGGAGGGTCAGAAAAGTAATGGAGTCCAAATAATATCTGTGATTTTGTTAATAGCATAGGGTGCCTTTGTCAAATTCCTATTTTTGATATCCCATGTTTATATAAGATGTTTTCATTAGGGGATGCTGGGTGTAGGGTTCCAAAAAACTTTCCATGCTGATTTTACAGTTTGTTATAAGTCTTATTGTTTTTCAAAATAAAAAGTTAAAAATAATAAAGGAGGAGAAGACCTTAAAATATATCACCAGATTTACAGAGGGACAACTGCCCCATTCTATGTTTTGTGCTAGCTTTGGATTTCTGAGTCTAGAGGCAAACAGCAATTTAAGACAAATGATTTTTTTTTTTCAGTACTGTTCTCCCAAGTGAGCTTTATTTCAGAAAACAAATTTGAGTTTTCTATAATGTAACAACTAAATATATTATTTGTTTACTTCTTTCACAATCTGTTTATTACTCATTTATTTATAAAAAGTCTTCAAAAATTCCTATTACAAGTTGCTTATCAATCGAAATTCTAGATACTTTAAGTGACTCTTCATCTTTTAAAAAAAACTTCCTAATTTTTGTTTTTGAATTTTTATATATATATATGTTTTTATAAAATTGTTGTTTTGCTTTTGAGGAGTGAGAAGTGTTACATCAGAGTTTATAAGCAGATGCCATTTTAAGCCAAAGTATCCTAAATCTAGTGATATTCCTTATGATCGCTTTTAGTAAGCCTTTTTTTTTTCATTCAGAAATCATTAAGTTTGTTTCTGTGAGCAAGTAAATTGTGTTTGACCAGCTGTTCTATTACACTCATTTCCAGAAAGAATTGAATTTGCTTCTGAACTCTGAACTCACAATGCTAAACTTGGCAAAATGTGTTTTCTCATCCCTACCCCAAAAGACCAAACACACACAGTTATTTAATAAAATGTAATTTTGAGTCTTGGCTTAAAATGAAATAGAGGCTTACAGCAACTACAGCAGTATATTTTCCATGAAGGTCCATTTGTATGTCTTATAGAGTAAAGAAAACACCATTAATGCTCAAGTATTATTTGCAATTTATTCTTTATTGGATCAATTGTAATGTAAGTGGAAAATTTTTTTACCAGACCACAATGCCTAGTAACCTTTCAGCAGTTTATAATGAAATGACTACAAGTGATTTATGATTTATTATTAAGGGTATTCCAAAATCAGTATTGTTCTTGAAATGTGCTATGAGGCTCATTGTGTCCATTAAAAATTAAATGGGATTCTTAAAGTCTGGTAGTACGCTTCCCACCTGGCAAAATGTATAACAGATAGAGAATATTCAGTCAACTTACCAAAAATTTATTAAGAATATAAATACATGAAAGGCAGCCTATGGATGAGTAAGTTTCTATGGCACATCGTGTGTCTCTGGGCAATTTTGTCCTACATTATCTTTTCAAGGATGTTTATATAACAAAATGCCTTGGAAGGTAGAGATTAATTCTCCCTCTAAGACAGATGGCAGATTTGTTCCTAACCAGAATAACAAAACTAATGTTTTCCTCCTGTACAAAGTTGGACAAGTTTCCCAGGAGCATATTGTCATATATATTTTTAAAAACTTTGGTGTCTCCTTAGCTGTAACACAAATCTACTGTGTATACAGTACCACATGCACCATTTGCATCACTGCTGTGGGACTTGAGGGGCATGGAGAACCAATGCAAACATAAACTTCATGTGTCTTGTTTCATGGGAATAAAGTCCTTTGCTTCTTAACCACAAATTTTGTGTCTTCTGCCAGTAAGTATGAAACTCTAGCAGACTCATTTGTTAGCCTTCAAGTAGAGTGAAATCTCCTTCCCTTCAAAGGTTCTTGACATGACCATTTAGTGGGGAGCACTTTTTGACTGTGTGAGTAGCTGGGGAGAACATGGGGCCAAGTAAGGTCATTAGGATTAAGGAGATGAAGTTGAGAGGGAGGAGCCAATAGAAAAAAGAAGTTGAAGATTTGTAAAGGAAATAAGGTTAATTAGTGTAGTCAGGTCTTATAGCAGAAAGGAGAACCCCCCAAAACCAGAGTAAAGCGTGGCTTAGAACAAGAAGAAGGCCACTTCATTCTATGTGATTGGTGAAAAGAGAGAAAAGATGGTTGTGGCAGCAGAAGTGTAATAGATAAAGAGGTGGAATGTTGAGGGAAATCAAGCCTGATAGCCACAAGTGTCTAGGTTGTCATGCTAGCTGCTTAAATTAAGTGGGGTAGAAATTTAGTACAGAGAAAATTTGAGGAAAAAGGACAGTTCTGCAATTCTCAGGAAGAGAATGGTAAAAGTAGCTGACAGAAGTTAAATAACAGAATTGGCAGATGGTGCTGAAGGCCTAGCTGAATTCAGAGAATATCAGTCTGTAGAGTTTTTAATACAAATGATTCTGTGATGGTCTTTGGCAGAATTAAGTTGCTCTGAAATAAGAGAGAAGGCCAATTTTAGAGGTTTACTTTCCTGATAAGTAGTAAGGATAATATTCGTTATTGAGTATCTTGAGATAAACCTAAGAGTTACCTGTCTGTCTCACATCTTAACTAATGGTACATTCACGTATGTAAGTTGACCATTGAAATAATGGATGAATAACATTCCATTATAGAGGGACTCACCTTTGATTTGCAAGAGTTGAGATCAACATACATTTTCTGACATTTTTCTACTACTTGATGTGGTCCTCCCCATCCAACTAATTGTATTACAGATTAAGCCCACCTTCATTTGAAATCATATATTAATGAGGGACCTAGGGCATGAAACTAATGTTAATTTCCATGGATGCCTCAGTTCCTTTTATCATTGAAAACTAGCCAGACCATGTCACCAAAGAGCTGTGACTGATGGGAACTTCAAAGAGGCACTCGGCAAATGCATGTCAGAGGAATTCTTAATAATAATAAATCCTCTGACAAGACAAGAGCACTTAAGTCTGATGGTGACAGTTTAGTTTACAGAAATAAAGCCAATGTTCTCTGCTCCATTTTCAGGGTCTGAATGGTTTTAATCATGCTGTTTGGCAGATAGCTACATCAATCCATCTCATCATATCTAAATTCTGCCATCTTTGGCTAGTCATCCATAGACATATTTCTAAACTTCAAAAACAAATCAAACCTCATTTTTTTTTTCATTTTTGCTCAGCAGCCATATATTCTCTCATTTACAGTTTGAAAATGAATGAAGCCACTGAGAAAGGAAACAATGCTCTATTTTCTTCAAATTAGAAGCATTGAGATTACTATCAAATCAACTTTCTGCAAAGGTTTATGTTTCAGAAAGTAGCATTGCTGGGGGCAGTAGTTGTTATGCTGAAACTTGGTAAGTTAGTGGGCTCTGTACAGTCCAGGATTTATCTCAATTTTCTACTCCTTTTGTGACTTCATCAAGCCAAGATTAACTTCTTTTCTTGATTATTTCCGGGCATGAGTTTGAATTAGCCTTAGGGGAGTCCGTCTCTCTGGAAATGCCAGGTTGTAAGTAATTGGACCTAATATCTGACCCATTGTCTTCTGTGAGTTTCTCAACTCTGGTCTTCTCAACTTCTCCTGATACCTTGCTTGTGTTAGTCAGAAAAGTTTGGGTTTTACCCCAGTCTTAGACTTTTCCAGAGATCCCCTACATTATGCACATTGGCCTACATTAATATCCATTTTTAAATAAAATAAATCATATTGTGTATGTTTAAGGTATACATCATGAAGATTAAGATATATAGAGAGAGTGATGCATCATAACAACTTCTCAGTCAATGATGAACTGCATATACAATGGTGGTGCCATAAGATGATAATACTGTATTTTCACTATACCTTTTCTATGTTTAGATACACAAATACTATCCATGTGTTACAATTGCCTACAGTATTTGTTACTGTTGCCTACAGTATTCAGTATAGTAAGATGCTGTAAAGATTTCTAGCCTAGGAGTAATAGGTATACCATATAGCTTAGGTGTGTAGTAGGCTATGCCATTTAGGTTTATGTAAATACAATCTATGATAGTTACAGAAAGATGAAATTACCTAATGATGCATTTTTGAGACTGTATCCCTGTAGTTAAACACCCTTAACTGTATAGTAAAATGGCTTCTATAGTGGAACAAATTAACATATCCATTATCTCACATAGTTACCTACCCACCACCCTGGCAGCTATCATCTACATATTTAGAGAAAATCCTGAATGCAATTAACTATTGTCAACTGTCGTCTTCATGTTGTAGATTATATTTTTTGCCTTATTTATCCTACATATTTGCTACTTTGTATTTTTGACCTACATCTCCCCATTCTCTCCACTCTACCCAGACACCGGTAACAACTGTTTTATTCTTATTTGACAGTTTTTTGTTTGTTTGTTTGTTTTAATATCCCACAGGCAACAAAAGCAAAAAATAAATAAATGGGACTACATCAGACTAACAATGTTCTGTACAGCAATAATAATAATAACAAAATGAAAAAGCAGCCTACAGACTGGGAAAATATGTATTTGGAAATAGCGAGAAAACATAAAACCAGATTAAAGGAATTAACTAAGAATTTGGATATGCATTTTTCCAAAGATAATGTAAAAATGGCCAACAGGTACATAAAAAGGTGTTCAATGTCACTAATTTTCAGGGTAATACAAATCAAAACCACAAGGAGCTATTACCTCATACCTGTTTGAATTGCCATTATCAAAAAGACAAGAGATAACATGTGTTTGTGAGGGTGTGGAGAAAAGAGAATGTTTGTTCCCTGTTAGTGGGAATGTAGATTGGTGAAGCCATTATCAAAAATAGTGTGGAGGTTCCTAAAGAAATTAAAAATAGAACTACCATGCAATCCAGCAATTCCTCCTCTGCGTATATCACCAAAGGAAATAAAATCACTACATCATAAAGATAGCTATACTCCTACATTCACTTCAGCATTATTCATAATAGCCGATACTTGGATGTCTTCCTAATCTCTATTCCTTTCCTTTCATTTGGACCACAATGGAGTAAGACTGTAACTAACCAAGAGTCATTCCTTATTAATTTCTTTATTTTCAGATTCCAGCATAAACTTGTACCTTACAAATATTATAGCATAACGCAAATATGATGTTTTCAATTTATATAAGCCATATAGATTTGAATCCACGCTCTACTACTAATCTTAATCTCAGTAAACCCAAAGATTCCTCATCTGTAAATAAGAATATTGAACTATAACACTTCATGGTTTAGTATGAGGATTAAATGAAGGCTACTCAAGCTAGATTTTGTTTTCTAAAAAGTCAGCTTATGTTTGAGGATTCAGGAATACCTCATAGTACCTCAAAGACAAGGGAAAAGAAAGAATTAAAACCAAACTGGATGCCCCTCTAATAACTGGTTTATGTCACGTATGTTTTCTTCTTTATTCCTTGAATCCAGTTCTTCTGGCTCTCCAAACCACAATGTAGAAATCGTAGTTGAGTCACCTATACAGAAAGTGATTTTTCTTTTCTTCAGTTCGAATTCTAAATTCCATGATAAAATATGGGTTCTTCTAGCTAGGGCACCTGCCCATCCCTGTTCCTGGATGAACGAGGAAAATAATCCTGCAGGAACACAACAGAAAGCTGGTTTTCCTAAGCCACCACCAAGAGCATATAGATTAGAAGGCAAATCTAGGTTTAAGTCAGAAGAAAGCAATATTTTTCCACTACAGAGTTTATGTATTAAAACACAGATTATAGAACAACATTGTCCAATGGGGCTTTATAAATGATGAAAAAAGGCACCTAAAATGTAGCTAGTGCAAACAAAGAAAAATTATTTGATTTTAGTTAATTTACATGTAAGCAGCCATATGTGACTATTAACTACTGTATTGAACAGTGCAGCTACAGAATCTTGTAGTCAACAAATGGAAGTTGTTAATATGAGGTAATCTGTAATTGTTTAATAAGTCTATAAAATTGACTGAATGGATGAGACTCTCTCAAACAAGACCTTGAAGGCCACAAAGCAAATTGACCTACCATCTCTTATCATTCAGGAATGGAAACAATCAATTCTGTTATTTTTACTTTTTCTGTAATTGCCTCTGTTCTTTAGATACCTGGAAACAGAAATATCCTTGGAATGCTTAGAAAGAGTAGAGCTAGATGAAGGCTGACCGAAACACAGTTTTTAAGAGTAAAGGGAATTGTCAGAAGTTCAGAAGTTGGAGGAAAAAAGGGTGAAAACAGCAGATGGATTAATAATAATTACCTATTCCACAGTTTCACCTGAGATACACTTTGTACACAAGTACTTTGGTCAAGGACTTAAATTCTAAACAAGTTGCTAATAATTCAACTGGAAAATTAGATATTTACAATTAATCATTTTATCGGGTACATGTTCTCATGATAATAGCTGGTGTTGCAATCATGAACAAAAATTGACAGTCTTGCTTTCATGTAGCTTATTATCTAGTAAGTGACATTAAAAAAATCGATTAATGACACCAATATGCGTGAGTGCCCTGGAAACCTATTTGGGGGCAGGAGGGGCATTCACAGAGGTTAGGAGAATAGGAAAACTTCTTAGCTAATAACTGCAAAAGGAGTACAAGATAATTAGGTAAGGAAGACAAGGAAGGTCATTCCAAGCAGAGAAATCAATACATTCAAGCTCTAATGGTGATGGAGGACATTGAGAATATGAGAGATTGACAAATAGCCAGTATGCATTAAATGGAAAGGGAATTATGTGGCAGGGATAGAGAAAGAAGAGAATGGAAAGGTAATCCCAAATGAATGAGTTTATGTTCAGAAGGAGTTCATTAATGAAGGAGAGTAGAAAGACAGATTTGTGATTTTTAAAAGTGACTTTGGAGTTTGGAAAAACAGACGGGGGGCTAAATGACTAACACAGTATCTGAGACAGAGATGGTGATAACTTGACCCAGGATGCTGTGAAGACAGAGATTAATTGATGCATATGAATGATGTTTAATAAATATAGTTCCTGGGACTAGAGAACCTATTGAATATTGTAAATCTGTGAGGTAAACAAATGATCACTTTTCTGTGTCTAACTGCATGAATGGTGGTATTTTTTACTCAGATAAGAGTCACTGGAAGTGATCAGGTTTTAGGGGCAGTAAGAGGGATTATGGATTCATTTTTGATGAGCGTGGCCTTTGAGACATTCAAGTGAGATATAAGAAAGTTAATATAATAGCTTAAAGTTTTTAGGAGTAATCTGGGCTGGAGACATAAATCTGTGTCATTTGCTTACAGAGACAAGCAAAGCTTGGGGTAGAAACAAGAATACCCAGGGAGATAATACAAAGTGAGAAAAGGAGGCCACTTAGGAATAAGTCTTGAAGTATTTGAGTAGTGAATGATTAGGTAAAAAGTACTATGACTGCAAAGACAGAAGGAATAACTAGAGAAAAATAAGGACAAAAACATGTCTTGGAAGCCAAGTTAAAAAGAATGGTCAATCAGGTTGAATTCAACTAGGAAATTAAGTTGAGTATTGTAAAATGACCATTAGATCTGGTTAATACTGTTGTCAAGGAGGACAGTAGAAGAGGCCAGATTGGATTGAGTGAATGTTTGAGGGGTTGGTAGAGCAATAGAGGTAGAAATTATTAATGATTCTTCTAATAAAGTTGTCTATGACTAGGAGATTCATTATATTCATTGATGTTTATATGCTAGACTTAACTTTCAAAGAAATACATCAATCTGGCATATTTTATTTCCCTTATATCTATCAAGGGTCCGTAATTACTATTCTACCAAGAAGTAGAAATTAATTAGAAAATATATATATATATATATAATGTAGGAAAAGTAAATATTAAAAATTTCACAGTCCCAACACTCTAAAACATGGCTTGTATTTTGGCTTCTCCTAGTCTTAAGTATATACATTTCCATCAAATAGAGTTATGCTACTTTAAAGATTCTAGTTTAAGTTTTTTTCATAAACAAACCCAAATTTTTACCTTACTGTAATAAAATTTTCTGATATATATTTAATGGTATAGTATTCCATAAAGTTTATTAAACCAAAATGTTATAAAAGACACATAACTGTTAACTGCACATATAAAATATATTTTATTTGCATATATTAATAGGTATTTGTATTTATATATTGATAAAGTAACTTTGGTAAATTCTTCTTGATTCTCTTCTCTTCTACATATGTGGAATTCTTACAAATTATTTTAGAGAGATGCCCAATCTTAAATGATTTACCTTTATTAAAATAATCTATGCCAAAAGAAAACTATGAGAGCTTTTCAGGTTGCTTGATTACTGCATGATTCTTTAGTTTATTCATAGTTATTTTCTGTAATTAAAAAATGTGTTTCACAGAGCTGGAACACAGGCAAAGAAGGATGTAGTTAAGCATTATATTCTGGAAATAGAGCTAAACTTTGTGATATATGAGACATAACTAGGTGACGAAACTTTGTCTATTGATTGCAGCATTTCTCTGAGAACATTAGTATTCACTAAACATGTTCTGGGTAAATTTTATTCCACTTAAGGCTATTTTTATGTGTAAGAATCAAAATATAGATTTTGATTTTACCTGTGAAAAGAGAAGATGGTGCTCTTTTATCATTTTTTCCTTTAAAGGTTATTAGTTCTTATATCTCATTAGTGTTCAACTTCTGCCCTAAAGATAGAAAATTTAGTACATAGAGGTTTGGGCACTGAAAGAGTTGATGGAATCTATAAAAGTGGAATCCTTCTCACTGGTAGGATTAATGTTTGTTTTGAAAGTTTTATTTAAATAAATGTTGTTTATTTATCTGATAAGAGGTAGGATTATGTGATTATTGGGGATTTGTTCTACTCTGGTGAATCTAAAAGCAGTGTTTTTCCCGCACAAAAATTACTATAACAATGATAGTAACAAAAATAATAGAGAGAGTTCGGCTTATGATTGTGATTCTATGATCTCTAGACTCATTTTATATGCCCCCTTACTATTAAGACAGTATTTATTGGAATGGATTTTGTTAGACTGCTGTCTTCCTTCTAGGGGTAGAAACTGCATTAAAGACTATTGACTCGCAGAGGGTGAGGCAAACTGCCAGGAGATGGAGGATGTAGCAAAAGGAGGGAGTGAAAGGGCTCTATGGGAATTACAGAGGATGCAATAGGAATTCAGCCAGCACCATAAATTCAGGGAGAGGTGTATCCAATTTTCATTATGGCTGCTAGGTTGTTAGAGAGTTGTCCCTTTAAAATATGTCCAGATAGAGGTTTTGCCTGTAAGTGAGCATTTAGTCCTCTGCTGGTAACACATCCTTTCTTGTTTGACTGGAATCCACAATTTCCTATAGTTCTCTAAGTCCTTTAAAATTGAATCAACGTTGTAGCTTTCTCCAAATACAGCCCTTATATATAGCATTTATTTTGAAGACTCAATTTTTAGAGGCATTTTAAACAAATGTGTACTGAGGAGCAGAAGGTAAACATTCATGTGCTCAGAAGCCGCTTGTCCTGCTAAGATGTGGCAGGTGTGCTGATGTTGAATGCAAATATTCATACAAACACAGAGGGATAGACAATAACTATTTTTTGTTTTTTTTGTGTTTTTTTTTTTGCTAGTCATCCATGGCATACTCTGCTTCTAAATATATGGTTGAGAAGAGAGCCTTTTCCAATGAAAATTTCCCTTTTGGGATTCAAATTTAGGTGTGTTGAGAGGGAACACATGCAGCTCATTTATCTTCAGTAATTTCGTAACTGTGGTAAATGTGTCAATCATATGGGGAATTATACATCACTTGTAATTGAAGCTTTCCATTACGCCAAAAAGGACTTCAGTTCAATTATTTTAAAGATTTTTCTTTTCATTTTTGAATTCAGAGAGTTATATAATATGTTTTAATAAAATTCCAAAGCACTCCTCCTAATACCTACTTGAAAAGGAGGAGATAAATATATACATAATCTGTGTTTAGTTAGAGCTGTGGTCTTCACATAGGGAATCAATTATTTAAAGTAAATTTGCCCCTTTTTATCAAGGACTTCATGCTAATGAGAAAGCATTTTGAAGAGCACATTCATTAGTCATTTACTATTTATTTCACAATTCTGAGTCAGAATAGAATTTCGGATTGGATGCAAAGCTCAGTAAACCATATCAGGATGACAGGACACAGAATACATGCAATTATGCATGGTCCTGATTCCTTAAAGGACAAGGGAAATTACCACCACTGCTTCTGTTCAGTGAGATGACAGGAATAATACTTGGCTTTGTAAGTTTCCATCTCATTGTTGTCATTAGGGACAACGCTGGAGTCTGTCAGTTCAAGGCGAGATGCTATATTCTTGGGAGCATATTTTTCTTTTCCTTCTGCTTTCTTGACTACAGTTTTATTACTTTTTTCCTTACCTCCTACTCTTTTTTTTTCTTTTTAATATTCAGTTCCAAGGACTGAAAATATTTATATAGTCAATGACAACTACATATTATAAAATGTGGATCCATTGTATAATTTTTTATTATAAGCCATGGTAAAATTTACTGTGAATTTTAATTATGGAGACAGTATAAATTCTAAAGGGACAGACAACACTGTAGTTAAGAATATGGATTCACGAGGTAAACTTCCTGGCTTCCAGTCTTCACCTTTGCTGCTTAACCCTTACTGATCTTAGACAAGTTATTTAACCTTTTCCTTTGTGCCTCAATGTTCTCATCAGAAAAATGGTGGACAATAATACTACCCATATGGATGCTTATAAAGAGTCATGGTTAAATACATAAAATCAAACATTAAAAATTAAATTAAACTTATGTTTTCTTTTCAAATTAAGGAATGGGCTAATATTGACTCTGGGTCAGCTTGAGTTCTTTACAGATGACAGTTTCAGCGCTCTTAATCCTACAGGCATGTTTTGTCTTGCCTAAGAAATCTGTAAATCAGACACTGAAAAAAGGACTCACTTATTTGATTGTTACAAACAAAAAGTAAAAGAAAGGAAGGCGTAGCCACAGTCTTATGGCCCTGATGGAAGGACAGAGCCAGTTAGACTATCCTTGTCACTGATCGGGTTTTACTTCCCATTAGATGGGCTTCTCTGGGACAAAAGATGAATTGGACCAGTCCCCAAATAACTGTTCACAGGGCAGAAGGAGGAATAGGATCAGTTTTAGGGTGATATCTGAACAGATTGGGGTAACACAGACCACAGCAACAGCTTGTGATCATAGTTTAACCTTTTCTAATATTCTGTTTTTAGTTTTTGTCTTTCAAACCAACTACTTTCTCCTTCAAAGGTGTTACATTAGAGAACTGTTGGACTGATTTCTGACTAGTTTCTCCCAGACAGAATGAAGTATATCTCGTTCTGTGTACTTAGAACTATGTACTTTATCTTACTTAGGCACACCAGTCTCACATACTAGAACTTCTTCTGCCCAAGAAATGGTGGACATAAGTGAGAGGCAGAAATGTGTTGGTTAAGACTATGGACTCCAGAGCCAGTCTGCCTCGGAATTAAGTCTGGAATAAGCCTCTTTCACCTCTTTCAGGACATTAAGAACTCTTTCCTGTTTTCTTTCTTTCTTTTTTCCTTTTTTGAGACTGAGTCTAGCTCTGTCACAAGGCTGGAGTGCAGCGGTGCGATCTTGGCTCACTGCAACTCCCACCTCCTGGACCTAAGCGATTCTCTTGCCTCGGCATCCTGAGTGAATAGCTGGGACTACAGGCATGTCCTACCACACCCAGCCAATTTTTGTAGTTTTAGTAGAGATGGAGTTTCACCATGTTGGCCAGGCTTGGTCTTGATCTCCTGGCCTCTAGTGGAAGAATTCTTTCTGAATCCCAGATTTGTCACCTGTAAAATGTCAATCATTGTAGTGATAGAAACGGAGTAAAAAAGATGGAGTTAAGAAGTATTAAAGAGGTAAACTATTTGATGTAAAAGTGGAATGAGCCTAAGGGGACATCTAGACTTCAACCTATGTCACCCATCCTACATTTTGCCATTTTTGTCTATTTGTATTTATTTTTATACCTAGTTTATATCAGGCATAGTTTTTCCATGGAGAAGATAAAGGACATGTTTTCTAGACAATTCTTTCAAATAGCTAAGCTGTGAAGAGGATATGTGGGACCACAGTTAGCAGAGAACATAGACGTGAGGAAACAGTTTTTTTAAGGATGAAGTTTGAGCATTCTAATTTGTCTAATAGATTAAACCAAAAAAGACAGGAAAAAGGATGAAGACAATGAAGATGATTAAAACAGCACAATGTCTTAGAAAGCAACAGGAAAGAAAAGTTAAAAAAAAGGGGTAGTTTAGCTTGGGGAGGAAGTTTCTTTAGCCTAAATGAGAAGGAAGAATGGAAGAATGCAGAGTTTGATTTCTTTTACCAGTGGCAAAAGGAGGAAATTTTAAAAAATTATTACCCAATTGACTTTTTTTTTTTTTTTTTTTTTTTTAATGAAGGAAGAAAGATCATGTGCTAAGAGAAGTGAGTGGGTGAAACACATGGGATTTGAGAAAAGAAGTCAATATTTAGAAGGGTTACTGAAGGAGCTGATAAAGAACCAACTAGAGACATATTGAGGAGGATCTGGCATAGCTTAGAATCCAGATAAAATTGGTTATTTTATGAGGCTATAATAAGATGGTGAGATTTTTCTCATGTATTCAGTCAGCTGTCCAAGACCAGAAACAGAGAGGCACAGTGGATTGATTCATCCTAAGCTGGGACAAATGGTGGGTATGTAAACAAGAAAGTTAAGCCCAATAATAATGATAACGATGGCAGCCTACGCGATGGTTTCTGCGTTAAATATTGAGGGAAAATAATTAGTGGATTGGGGAGAAAATTACAAAGTAAAAACAGGTAATAGAATAAGGATATCCTAGAGAGATCAATGGCGACTAACTATTAAAAATTAACCTTTCTGATTTATTTGTTGAATTTCATTCAGTTCCATTCAGTTACGTCATAATGCTTTGAAATATTGGAAAGAGTCTTAATCTCAAGATCTCACTTCTGCTCTGCTATTCTCTACTAAGGAGACATTTAGGGAAGTCAAGTTACTTTTGTGGGCTAGTTCATTTATCCGCAAATGACAAGCACTATTTATTATTGGGTGGCATTCAACTCATATCAACTGAATGAATGAATGTATACAATCATTACAGTTTAAGATAAAATTGATGTGAGTTATCATACACTTATCTAAAAAACATATGATTTTTGTTACTCAAATACATGAATAAATATTTTGTTTTTGTTTGTTTGTTTTTTTTTTAAAGGATTCAGAGAAGACTTCATGTTCTATATTAGTAACTAGGTTAGCACTTGTAAAAATGTTGGTATCATTAATGTCCCCTTTAACTGTCTTAAATTTGTCATAATGTAATGTATCTCAAGTTAATTTATCCTGTTGAATAGAAGTGCAAAGAAATGTGTAAAACAAATACTGCGTACCAGGCACTTTGCATATCTTATCTGTGTCTCCCTTAATTCACAAAAACATTATTTGAGAGAAGTATGACTGTCCACATCTTTTAGTTGAAAAGGAAAAATTAGGCTTAGGGCAATTGGGTATAGTGGCAGATACAAGATTCAATCCTTGGCCAATGAAAAATGTATGACTCAAAATCTCAGCTTTTTCTACTGTGCAGCATTGCTTTTAGTTGGCAGAAGGACTGAAAAACCTTAACAATCATGTAATTTACAACACTATATTTCATAAACCCTAAGTATATTATGTAGTAAAGAACATCACATTTTTGACTAATTAGAAAAGAGCTTAGAATGATCAGGAGATGGAGGAGGGAAATTATTAGGGCAACATAATTCCTCTTTAACTACAATAGTTAACATAATGTAGTATTGATGAAAAATAGAAAGACAAACTCATAGAGAGACTGAAAATTTCTAAGAATTTTATATATACCTTTTTACCTGAGAGAGAAAATGATTGATTATATAAAGATCTCATTTGAATAATTAGTTTGGGTTGGGGGGACATCTAGAAGACCCCTGCTTTAAAACACACAACAAAATGAATTTATCTTACTTAAGACTAAAAGGTTATAAAGTCATAAAACAAGAACATAAAATAATTAGAAACAAAGATGGTTAGTTATCTGACCTTAGGTGTGAAAAGTCTGTGACCGAGTCCAAACAGAAAATGATAAAATTTTCATACATTTATTATGTAAGAGTTAAAAAACTTAGTGATTAAAAGCATCAAAAATAGACATAGTAAACTAGGAAAATATTGTAATTAGATGAAAAATAAAGGATTAATATAATTAAAATGTAAAATCCTTTCATCATTCAATAAGAAAAAGTTGTATTAGTTGAATTACCTGGTAGGGGAAATAAATCAAGTTTCAAGAGAGGTACTTTACAAAAGAGATTATGTGTTGGCCAAGTCTTGGATCTGCCACCATACACAATTGCCCTAAGCCCTAGTATAAGGTGTATACTAAATATTTGTATGTCACTAGTAAGGAAATGCATTTTTAATTAAACTGGCAACAATTTCAAAGTTTTAAAATATCTGTTACCGAAGCCATAAGGCAATGGGGAATTTCATTCACTGTTGTTGGGATGTTATATCGGAAATATCTCTCATGAATGAAATTTGTTATTGGACATTCAGAATTCGTATTTTTTGACATAGTACTTCAACATCTGAAAATTATCTTATTATAAATATTCAAAGATGTAGGAAAATTATGCATTTAAATGACTATGGTTCAAATATTTGTCCCCTCCAAATCTCATGTTGAAACTTGATTCCTAGTGTTGGAGGTGGGGTCTAATGAGAGGTGTTTGGGCTGCATTCCTTATGAGTAGCTTGGTGCCATGCTCTTGGTGGTGAGTTCTTCCTCTTAAGAGACTTGGTTTGTTGGTGATGGCAGGAAGGATGGAAGGATGGAAGGATGGAAGGAAAGAAGGAAGGAAGGAAGGAAGGAAGGAAGGAAGGAAGGAAGGAAGGAAGGAAGGAAGGAAATAGATTAGTTCCTGCAAGAGTGGATTGTTATAAAGCCAGGATGCCTCTTGGATTTGCTCTCCTAGGCACATAATCATTTTGCCTTTCATCTTCTCCACCATGTTTTTACTCAGCCAGGCAGATGCTGGCACCATGCTTCTCATACCGTCTGCAGAACCATGAGTCAAGTAAACTTCTTTTCTTTATAAATTACTCAGGCTCAGATGTTCTTTCATATCAACAAAAAACTGAGAGAGAAATTTATACTATGAAAAATATAAACAAAAGAAAACAATGTTTTTCTTAAGATGAAATCATCATGCTTTAGGAGAAAGGGTAAAGAAATGATTTAAGTATATATGAAATGAGGGAAACCCTGAATCTAAAAGAGTATATATGGTTTATATTCTAATTTTTTTCAAAGTGTATATATTTAAACACATTATTCATGAATATAGAAAAATGCAGGGAGAAAATAAAATAATAAGAATCCCTCTGAGTGGGAAGTTTTTTTTCTATTATTTTTTAACCATCTCTGTTTATTAAGATTTTACAGTGAGCATTCATTACTTTAAACATTGTGTGTGCATATATGTGTATGTGCACACTAATGTTATACTCATTAAAAAGTACAAGATTTTTCTTAAAAAAGATATAAAGTCATTTAGTAAAGTAAGTCATACATCATTTTTATCTTAAATTTATAAAATTTTTTGTTAAGTTTCCAAGTTTGCCGTGATGACACCATGTCTTTTAAATGCCTTTGTCTTAACACCTTATACAGCTCCCGGCATAGAGTGAACAATCAAATTTGGTTTGGCAAATGAAGAAGTTCATATTTATATGCATAACCCATGGGAAGATTTGAAGCAGACATTTAGCCTAACTAGATGCTTTTCATTTAATTAGTATTCAGAAGGACCAGGAATATCAGGAAAGGATTTTTCTAAGCAATGATTAAAATACCAAAGTAAAATTGAATATGTGGCCATGATTCTGTATTTTCTATAGAATATTCCAGCTGTGCTAATTTATAATGTATTGTGGGAAACAGAAAAAGGTCAGGATCATCGTAACTGATTTTGCAGCGGTATAATGGCATTTTTTCATGTGATGTTATTCTTATTTTAGGTTTCATTTTGTTTGTTTTTCTTCTTCAAAGACTTTTGAAATTATCCTTCACTTCAATTATCTAAACAAAAATGAAGTCAATTTAAATTTTTTGAAATTAGAAAACAGGAATATGAGTGTCATGACTCTTCATAATAAAATATCTCAGGCATGACATAATTTAATCTGGTTTGAGTTCATAACCATGAAAAGTAAATGTAAAGTATAGTATCTAGATATTATTTTCAATTACTAATAACTTAGGATGCCATTGTAAACTACTTCAAATTGAGAAGAGGAAAGTATAGTGAATTCCTAGGTATCAGTGTTTCATAATTATGACCTTTGAAAGACACATTATACTCTTTCAAAAAATCAAATATGTTAATTAATTAGACCTTCACAACAATTTTAGTAACTAGAACATAGCACGCGCCCTTGTGTGCGGATAGGAAAACTGACACTCTGAAAGATTGAGTGATACCTATAAAATCTCAATACCAACTGGCCCTGGTGTTTGGACTGGATTTCAGGTTTCTGGTTTTATCACAATTTCAAGTGGAAATTTAGACTTAGTATTACCTATTGATCCTTGTAGTCATTATACACATTTGTGTGAATCTTTATGCTGAAATGATAGCATAGGCACTACAGATACATGGACAAATTGTCTTAATGATTCATTTTAACAGCATTCCTCTAAACAAATTGAATCCTGTACTCTATTTCAACCAACTAAATTGAAGATACCTTCTACCTTTTATGTGATTTTTGATACTTCTGTTCCGTTTGATACTTCTGCATTTTTTCTAACTCTGAGGTCAATTTCAGAGTGAGTTTTGAAGTTCCCTTCTCTTAGTTTCTTCCATCTTTATATGTTTTCAATTATTATTTCTCATTGAGTTATGTATGCCTTTCATTGAAATCTCACCATCACACTAGTAGAGATTTACAACCTCAAGCCTGGGATACTTCTGGAATCTCTAAATGGTCTAATTTTCTTTGAAATGTTCTTCAGATTATCATAAAGGATAGTATCTAATAAGTATTCATAAATTATTATTATGATCATGTTACTGTTATGAATAAGATCTTGAATGTTTCAATTAATCTATTATCTCATTTAAAAAAAACCACTTTATCCTGGCATTCAAGGCCCACTTATAATTTTTTGTCATTGTTTTGAGACAGGGTCTCGCTTTGTTGCCTAACTTGAAGTGTAGTGGCACATTAATAGCTCACTGCAGCCTCTACCTTCCTGGGCTCTAGTGATCCTGCTATCTCAGTCTCCCAAGTAGCTGGGACTACAGGCACATGCCATCATGCCCAGCTGATTTCTTTTTGTATTTTGTAAAATTGGGCTTTTGTCATGTTGCTCAGGCTGGTCTCAAACTCCTGGGTTCGAGCAATCTGTCCACCTTGGTCTCCCAAAGTGCTGGGACTACAGGAATGAGCCACTGTGCCTGGCCCCATCTATAATTTATTTCCAAAATAAACTCCAAAGAGAGTTGACACTTGTTTCATTGCACTGCACTGGAGCCAATTAGACGAACTGGATTCTCTCAGCAGGTGTCACTTGATGGACTCTTTATCTTTGCTCCTTCAGAGTATCTTTCCCAATCACAAGGGTGTGATTTTTCTCTTTTTAGGTTTATTCTCCTTGGTTGAACATTTTGATACGGAGAAAAACAAATGGAATCCATGTTTTCATTGTCCTTTTCCTGAGTGTTGTATTGTTCTCCAGTGATAGCATTATTGTAGCAATTGGTTGCCCTGAAAGTAATTAGAGCAACTGGTGATTAGTAAGAATGAATCATTTTGGCATAGGAAATAACTTTTTCAATATGGATACTTTACTCTGAGTGGTAAGAAGTCCTCAAAGCAACCCTATGAGGGCTTCTGGATACAGAAAGCAAACTACTGGAAATTTACTCTCTACTGTCCAATATAAGTTATTAAGGAGGGAATAGTTGATGTTATATTATTTATACTTAATTTCAAAAACACAGTGTCAATTGTTATTTTGATATGAACTGGAATTATGAGGGGTGACATCCAAAAGATGCTATCCTACATTACTTACCTACATCTACATATGGTATAATAAATAACACTTTCATTTTATTCATTAGACCATGCCATGGTAAACATCAGTGGCCAGAGAAATTAGAGTGTTTGTAATATAGAATCCATGCATGAGAGGATCATGTTCTTTCTCATATTCAATAGTACATTTCTGTAAAATAGAGGATTTTACAGAGTGATGAGAGATTACGCAGTTGTATAAGTTGTTTTCATTCCCTTCTACTTTTATTTCTGTATATATGTAAAACCACTGTAAGTCAATTGAGGAAACAGGGGCCCTTAACCAATGAGGGACCGAGAGAAGTGGGCTTTGTGTACCACCCAGGGTGCTGTGGATTTGTAACTCTGTTCTGAGCACTGCCATTTGCCTGTAGATTAAGAAGTAGAAGACCTGGGAGTATACATATTCTGCCCTGCCCTTAGTGGCTGATGAGTGTGGAAGTGTGAAAGGCCAGCTTCCTTGTCTAGAGCTGAAAATACCCCTGAGGTATAATTTATATCCTAGAGACCCCTATCATACCTGCGTAAAGCTGAGATTGCCTGAAACCACGAGTGCTGTCCTTTTTTTTTTTTTTTTTTTTGCTTTCCTGGTCCTGCTTCTGTGACTCCCTTACAGTCTCCTGTGAGTACTCTAATAAAATACTTGCCCTTGACGACTGGTTTCAAGGTTTGCTTCTGGGAAACTTACTGAGTCACATAGTTGGTTTGTGATAGTCAAGTTTGAAATATGCTACTCAAACCAACTGCATCAGCATTACCTGAGAGTTCATTACAAATGCAAATTCTATGGTCCCACCCTCCACCCAATAAATGCAATTTCTAGGAAGTATGTCCAAGATATCTGCATTTTAAGAAGATCTCCAGATGATTTTTATATGTGCTAAAATTTAACAACCGCTTGTCTGGATATGAATCCTTTAACTCCTAGCCTGGAGCTCTTTTATAGCTTTATTTCTCTCCTCTACTCATGGCTTCTCTATTGAAGTAGGAGATGGGACTTTGGACCAGATTAAACACCAGCTGAAACAGGAAAGAGGCAAAAGCACCTCTCGATAAGACATGACCACCGGTGCCATATCGGTTTACCATTGCCATGGCAACACCTGAAAGTTACTTCTCCTTTCCATAGCAGTGACCCAGAAGTTAACACTCCTTTTCCAGAGATTGTAGAATAACCCACCCCTTAATTTGCATACAATGAAAAGTGGGTATAAATATGACTACAGAACTGCCTCTGAGTTGCTACTCTCAGCACACTGCCTGTGGGGTAGCCCTGCTCTACAGATGCAGTCATGGAACTGTAACACTGATGCCTTGATAAAGCTGTTTTCTTCCATCTTCCACCACTGGCTTGCTCTTGAATCCTTTCCGGTGAAGCCAATTACCTTCCTGGGCTAAGCCCCAGCTTTAGGGCTCACCTGCCTTGCATCAGCTGCATTTCATCTCAGTTGGGGGTACATTATTCAATAAGTTATATTAGGATTTAGATAATAATTTAGTTTAAAAAATTAAACTGTATTCTTATACACAAAAAGCTTCAAAAGGTAAAAAAGAAATATAAAATTAGTAGATGAAAATATAGATATTTATGTAACTTCAGCAATGGTGTCATTATCCCCCTACATAAAGTTCAGAAAAAATATACGTGCAAGGATGTTCATTACAGTTTTATATGAAATACGGAGAAAGTGGAAAGCATCTGAAAGCCTAATAGTAGGTAATAGAATTTTGTATTATGAGTTAGCCATATAATAGAAAAGTATTTCATCTTCAAGCATGGCATTGAAGAATTTACAAACAAGAGATATACAATACACAACAAAGGTATATCTTTCTAGCAGGGCTATCCCACAGGCAGTGTGCTGAGAGTAGCAACTCAGGCAGTTCTGTAGTCATATTTATACCCACTTTTAAATTTTATTTTATTTGTGCAAATCAAAAGGAAAAGAAAACCTTGAGAACTATACATCAGATGTTAACACCTATTAATTGAAAAAATAAAATTTTCTTGATTATGCTTTTATTTGTAAATTCTGTTGAGTTTTGCATTTTCTAATATTACTACATCTTGCCTTTATTTCGTGATGTAAGTAATAACATTTTAAATAATAGTTTGAATTTCATTTTTTCACATGTGTTAAACTTCTCATACTTAAAAATGAGGAAATCAGCATTTTATAATGCTTAATTTAAGTGTGTAATTCATATTCATAGAATAAAATTAGCCATAAATTTTAATCTTTAAAAATATTCATAAGGACAAATATGTAAATTAATTATAACTACTTGTTTTGATTTGTTTAATGTTACCAATTAGGCTTCTTGCTAAAAATCTTGCAACAGGCTTTCAGTCTTTATGTTACTTTTTGTTTCTCTATTAGTCTACTTTCACTGAAAAGGCATTTGTAATAGCTTGTACTAAGGAAAAACAAAAATAATTGTTCTTCCTTATTCTCTTTCTCTGGAATTTGCAAACCAGTTTGCAAAATAAATTTATTTTGGTTTGGAAAATGAAATCATGCGGCTTAAGGGATTTCTATGTTGTCATATTTAGACCAATAACTCACATTAAAATATAGCTCTATCAAGCGGGGACAAACTTGGTCTCTCCTCAAATGTAAACACCCGGAGCAATGAGAACTTCTGGTTACAACTCTGTCCAAGCAATTTCCTGGGATAGTGAGTACTTTAAATAAGGTGGGCCATGCATAAAATTAATTGCAATTCCTGGAGTTGGCAAAATGATCCAAGAGTAATGAGGATCACTTAATAGTTACCAGAATAATCTGTCTTCGGTGTGTTAGGTAACTGAGAGAGAGCTTGAATTTACTCTTCATTGCGGTCAAATGTAGGAAACTAACACATTTTCCTCTGACCATCTGGTGGGTTGTACATCAAATCAGTAAAATGACTTCACTCCTAAAATCTAATTATTATTCAAACACAGATAAGAATAACTGAACAAATAGCTTTAAACTCTTATTCCATAAAATGGAAGGTTAGGCTCAGCATCAAAAGGCGAGAACAGCTTCTTATGAATGCTAAACAGAAGAAACGAAAAGTTGTCCTATAATAATAGAATCTTCCCTCATTGTCAATTGATGCTCATGATTGACTAGGGATTATGACATCTTTATGCACCTTGACGTTTAATTTCTCACTTTAATTGACACTGTCACATATTTCAAACATGTGATGAAGGTGACTTCATTAATAAAGTTGTACAAAATGAAGAAAGGAGGATACTCAGAGAATTGTGAACCAGAGTATCATCAACCATTTCTAAATACATTAAACAGTAATTATTATTTGGGTTTAAAAATAATGTTCCAAACACAATTACACACACACACACACACACACACACACACACACCCCATGGGAAAAATATGTTTGTGATAGTGTGATCTTTTTGTTCCTCATTTTACTTGGCCCCTTCCTCCTCTTCACACACATTAACTACCAAGTAGTCTGAATTCATGACTTAATATAAATCACTCTATATCCTTGTCTATGCTCATACAATTATGTACAAGTATACTTGTGTACACACTGATTCACATTAACTATGTATATATATAAATTTGTCATTGTTTCACAAAAGCATGTTGATTTTTGCTTTTTAAAATTGTTTTAAAATATCTCATGGAAATGTTTCCAAATCATTTGGTTTACTTCTGAATATTCTTTAATATTCCAGGGATCAGATGTATCATAAGGTTTTCAACTATCCTACTGCTGATGGGAATTCAATTGGTTTCAAGTCTTTCACCATTATATTTTAACAAATACTGCAATAAACATCGTTACACTTACATCTTCAAATATAGCTGCTGTTATTGCTATGAAATACAATACTTAAATTGGGAATACCTTGTCAAACTAGGCATGTCTTTCTGAATTTTATTTTTTATTTTTTTTCCCCAGTTTATTTCACAGTGAGATATATCAATGTGTGTTTCCTCCAGTAGAAGGAGTTGGTGGTCATTATTCTTAGCAAACAAATGCAGGAACTGAAAACCAAATACTCTTATGTTTTCACTTTTAAGTGGGAGCTAAATGATGATAACACATGAGCACATAGAGAGGAACAATAGGCACTGGGGCCTACATGAGCGTACAGGGTAAGAGGAAGGAGAGGATCAGGGAGAGTAACTAATGGGTACTAGGCTGAATACCTGGGTGACAAAATAATCTTTAAAGAAACCCCTGTGACACGCATTTACCTATAAAACAAACCTTCATGTGTACCCCTGAACTTAAAATGCAATTTTAAAAGTTTTGTTTATTTGTTTAATATTTTATTTTTTTCAGTGATATGCTTATAGTGGTATTTCACTACAGTGAGGTCTTTTATACATGGCATGTTTCTGAGTACTGGTGAGTCAGAACAGTATTTCATATGGTTTCTGAATATTTTCGATTGTTTTCTTCAGTAATTGCCAATTCATATCCTTTATTATTTTTCCTTTAGATTGTCCTGTTTTAGTCTGTTTATAAGAGTTCTTGTATTTTGTAGATATTATAAAGGATTGCTTGCTGGTAGAAATAAGTTTTCCAAGTCAATTGTTTGGCCTTTTAACTTTTCTATTGCACTTCCATAAATGGCTTTTAATTAGTTTTATATTCAAATATATCTCCATTTCCTCTCATAGATTTTTGGATTTCAAGTCTTGATTACAAAGTTATAGCTTAACACTGGACTATACATATTATTTTAGAAAAATTCTAGAAGAAATTTTAGAAAGCCATTTAAATATTTATTTCAAATGTATTAAGTTTTCTCAATTTTTTTCTAAATTCATATTGTAACAACTCAGCATTTCCAATTTCTTCATGATAAAAATTTATGAGTGAAAAAGTTGAAGCTCCTGAAGTTAAATTTCCCATTTATAAAGATTCTGAACCTAGTTCCAGGGAACTAACTGGAATTTATTATTGTATATGGTGTAAGATAGGGGTATAATGTTATATTCTCCTAGCTAGCTAGCTAGCTTTAAAAACAACACTAGTTAAATAATTTATAATCTGTTATTTATGTATTAAATTGGAATAACACTACTTTCATTTTTTCATATACACTGGAAATTTATTTGTATTTTGTATGGTATTCTTATTCTAATCCATTAATGTATCATTATTTCTTTACAACTTCTACATGGATTTGACTACAGTAAATTTATGTATTTTCTAATGTCTGATAGAACATATGTACTCATTTTCCTTTGTTCTATAGCAAAAATGTTGTCATTTTACATATTCATTCTTTATTATAAACTTTAAGGTTCTCTTATCTCTCCCTTCCCAATGAAAAAACAGACAACAAAACTCTCACAGTTACCTTCATAATTACATTAAGTTTTTAGTATGTTTTGGGGAAATAAGTTCCAGTCAGTAGTATAGTATCACTTTCCATTTGTTTAAATCTTATTTATGCTTTACAAAAAGATGTTAGAGTTTCTGTTACTATTTCTGCTACACTTTTCTTATAAAATTCATTCATAAGCATTTTCTAGGTATTTTTTTGTTATTGATGTTGTAGTTGTGAATAGAAGATATTTTATTCCCATCTGTTTTTCTAAGTAACTACTGCCAGAATAGAGATGAGCTAGAGTTTTATTTTTTAATGTATTTACTTTATATGCAGCCAAGGTACAAAAGTCAATAATTAATTTTAATAGCTTTTCACTAATCTCTAATTTCATCACCAAAATAGGTATTATCTCTACTTCTCTGATGTTATTTTCTTATTGCATTCACTATGTCCTCCAAAACACTGTTGATTAAAAAAAAAAATGGAGCTATCCAGCATCTCTGCCCACCTCCTGATATTACTGGAAATGCTTTCAGTGGTTTGACATTTATAATCATATTTGCTGTCAGTTTTAATGGTCTTCTATTTTTGTTTTCTTCAGAGTTTTGTATTATAAGTGGCTGGTATAGTTTATCAAATGCCTTTTCATTTAATTTTCTCATTAATTTGTTGATGTAAGATTATGTTGATAGTTTTTTTTATATCTAACCACCTTTGCACTCATCTGATAATGAGTTCTGCTTGAATATATATATATAGTATTAATGTTTACTCTTTGTTATTATTTTTGTAATTTTTATAAATGTATATGTAAGATGTGGTTATAATTAATTTATTTGTGTTCATTCAAAATATAGGTTCATTGAAGAAATTTAAAGATTATATATAAGCAAAATACTAATTTTTTTCAAAATCATAATTCCAATAACAGAAATAAATGTTTTTTATATTCTTACAGATATATTCTTTAAATATATTCTTTAAAATATTATATTTAACTTTGTATATTTGTAGCCATATTTCACTTGACAATTATTTTGTATCTTTTCATAACATTGTATGTATATATAAAATTATATAAACATAAAATTATATTTTATAATATTAAATGTGTGTATATATAATTTTCCCTTTTTCTTAAAATATTATATTTCGTTTTACAGAAATATAATGCAGCACAATACATACTATAAGATAAAATTTAAAATAAAATTTCCTGTTTAAAATTTTTTAAAATTTTTTTGTATTGTATTGTATTATGAAAGCCTTTCAAACTCTACTTTGAATCCTTTTATAATTTCTCTCATTTTTTGTCTAGTCTAGTGAATAATACTGTTAAATTTAACAGTATATTCAACTTATCTAAATGGTTAAATGAGCATACAGGTCAAAAAGTATGCTCACTTAGCCACTTAAATAGGTTTTGACTATTTTCCAGCCCTGTAGAAGTATATGACAGAGTGCTACCTCTGAAACTTTAGAAATAAAAAACATACATAAGTAAATATATATATATATGTGTATTTGCGTGTGTGCGTGTGTATGTACTTGTGTTTTGTTAGTTGATTTTTTTTTTCAAGTTTGATCATTTGTATGTTCAACAAATATTTATAGAGCACCCAATAGGTAACATCACCTGGTTAAAGCATCGTTAATTATGTACATGTTTAGATAGATATAAGTATATATACAAAGAAATAGATGATATAGATACAGATATTTATGTGCCATATTATTTGATGATTTTTGTGTTCATATTTTAGAGCAGAGCGTCCAAAAATATGGGCTACAAACTGATGCAGGTTCATGAACACAATAAAAATCAAGTTTAGAAACTTTTATAGCAATTTAACAGAGTAATTTTATGTCTGTGGAATTTGAATATGAAAAATGAAGACTTGTATATTTTTAAAACTTTATTTTTTGCAATTCATGTTTATTATATTCTACAATACTGTATATCCATGATTTATTTTAAAAATACAACTAATCTGTCACTGTAGATAATTTGATAATTATTATTTTAGTAAATTATGTATTTTTTATTCTGTGATGAGTCCACTTAATAGTGTAATTTAGTGTTCTACAGTTTATTAATAATATTATACATAATGTTCCAAATAAGAGTATGGTGTAAATAAATAGCAGTCCAATAGTACTCCAAATATACTGTTAATACATTTCTGTAAATATTTTTCAGGATCCTGGCTAGAAATAATTGTTAATTAAAATGAAGTGATTAAAGAAAGTTTTACAAAGGTGCTACTTACAAAGGCAGCGAGAGACAATGACAAGGGATATTGAAAACCCCTAGGATCGAACCAGTGTGAAGCTATCACAGCTCCTGGGTCTGAACAGGAGGCCATAGTGAGGGGAAATCTGTCAAAACTATCGCTTTAAAGTTTAGCCACTTGATAGGAGTTATGGTCTTTTGTCAAGGCATGTAACCGTTATCAAATCACAGACAGTAGAGAGAGAATTGAGGAATAAACACTTTTAATATCCTTCTTTGCTTCAATTCTGCCACCCTATATTGGCCAAACAAGTTGAGAGCTGGAGTGTCAGGGAGCTGTTCGATGCTGTCCCAGGGCAGGGAAGAGGGAGTGCGGAGTGCATCTGTGGGAGAGAATGGAGACTATATCGCATCATACACATAATTTTTTTCATGTTTTCAGTAGTGCATATTTAAGAAACATAAATATTCATTCCCCAAATTTTCAAGCCATCCTTTTATTCTGTAACTTTTTTTTTAAAATCAATCTATTGTGATTATTTTCACTTAAGTAACTATTTTTAGCATTATTTCAAGGGCTCCTTTTATTATTATTACTTAATGAAACCCCTATTATTGTTTAGTTATATTTCATTGGATTAAACAATGTTAAAATTAATTTTGCAATTAAAAACCTCATAGCTACATTTTTGTCTATATCCATGATTATTTTCTTATTTTATTTCTAGAGGAAGGTTTCTACAAATTTTTGAAAAACTTTAAGGAATATTGTACCAATGTAAAATTCCTGCTGACAGTTATATGAATGCCTCTTTTTCCACATTCCAGTGTCCACATCCCCATGTAAGTATAGAGACCCCCAGCACACAAATGTATACACAAGTACTTGCACATGTAGATTTCTGTCATTGTTTTGGCAAATATACCTTTTACATTTATATTTAATTGATAGTGAGATGAAACATTGATCATATATCAGCCATTTCTAATTCAGTTTTCTATGAATTATCTTAATGTGAATTTTCCCATTTTTTATTTGGGCATAATTGGGAGATACAGCAGCTCCATCACCTCACCAAATACCACTTTTTGTAGTTAAACTCTGCCCCATGCCTATTATTGTATCAACTTGTCCCTAGGCTAGGCAAAGTACTAATCTGTTCCTTGTTCCTATATTTTACCATTCCCAGAATGCCACATAACGGAATCATACATTTTGTAAACTTTTGAGAATGGGTTATTTTACTCACCATAGTAACTCCTTTTGTTCATAAGGGTGGCACGAGTACCTATAGTTTATTTCTTCTTTTTTTTTTGATAAGTAGTATTCTATTGTAAAAAATACTAGTTTGTTTTATCCACTCAGTCAGAAGGGATATTTGGATTGTTTTAAATGTTTGTGATTTTAGATGTAACTGCTGTCAATATCATGTACAACTTTTGTGTGTGTGTGTGTGTGTGTATGTGTGTGTGTGTGTGTGTGTGTTTCCTCATGGGTAAATATCTGAGAGTGAGATCACAAATTCATATGGTGAATGTATATTTAACTTTAAAAGAAACTGCCAAAGACTCTAGAATTTACTCTTGCATTTACTCTTTAGTTTTCAGCAGTTTGATTGGGATATAACTGAGCAGGGACTTTCTTGCTTTCATCCTATTTTTGATTCAGTGAGCTTCTTAAATTTGTAAGTTTATCACTTTCACCGAATTTTGGAAATTTTCAGTAATTATTTGTTTAGCTTTTTCTTCTATATCATAATCTTTCTTCTGGTACTACAATAACACAAATATTAAACTTTTGGTGTTGACCTAAAGGTTCGTAAGACTTGATATTTTCATTTTTCCCTGATCTTGTTTGATGATGTTGTTCTGACTGAGTAATTTTGTTACATATCTTCAGTTTCATTGACGTTTTCCTGCATAAATTCTATTATTCTATGAAGCTCATGCTATTGTTTTTAGTTCTAAAATCTCCATTTAGCTATTCTTTATATTTTCTGCTTAAACTTGCTGTATCTTTATTTATTTCAAGAGTGTTTACCCTTACCTTCTAGAGCATGATTGTAATGGCTGTTTATAGTCTTTGTCAGAAAATTTCAACACCTGTACCATCTCAGAATTAATTGATATATGTTAATTATATGTTTTATTATAAAATAAAATTTTCATTGTTATTTTTCATGTTCTTTTGACTTGTTTCTTGAATATTTTAATATTATGTTATGGAATTCTAGGCCCTGTTTACCTCATATAGAGGATGCTGATTCCTTTTTTGTTTGTTTTACATGCTTGTATAAACAAAAATCAGAGACCAGATGGTACAGATTTTAATATTGATCTTTTTTTCCCAGATCTTTTATTCTCTTTAAAGCCATTATATCCTTCCTTCTATTTCTCCACTGCAATAATCTAACTCCCTGAGGACATTAGTACTAAGTATTCCAATTTTTTGGAGGGCTCTCCTAGCAGTCTGACTTGCGTAACTTTTTCTTTACTTTTAGATAGCAGCTTAATTTTTTTTCAGAGAATCTGTCCCTGACCACCTGCATACTTATATTTATATCACAATCTCTTATTAATTTACCTTATAGCACAAACTACAAAGGTTTTGTCTTGATTATTATATATCTCCACTGTTAAGATAAACATATCCGCTTTTCACAACAGTAAATGACACTTAGTAGGTGCTTCATAAACAAGTACTTAATGAATGAATAAATCTGCTAAATGTAGCTGGAGATTCTTTAGTGATTTTAGATTATATAATAGCTATGATAATTGATATCTTTTGCCTTTTAAAAATATTTTTTGGAAAATTCAGTACAGGTTACCCAAGTACTAATAGCCAGATATGACTAAAATTAAAAACCAAATTTTAAAAGTAGAATACAGAATAAAAGATATTGATTACTACTAGTTCAGAGCAACTAGGCTTCAAGAGTTAATATACATAAAACAAAATCCAAAAATTAATTTGGGGTTTGAGAAATCCTAATGTTTTAATTCAATAATAAAATTTGTTCTTTTTTTCTGTGAAACATTAAAATGTGTTTTCCATAGAAAATCTATTTTATGACAAGACCAAGCAAGTTACCTAGAACTGTTTTGTAGCATGTGTTAAAAAGTACGAGAGCTTTTCATTTTCTACAGAAAAAATATCTTTTCCTGTGTCTGTTAGAGCTCTTTTGGTTGTAAGTGACAGAAACTCAATGAGTTAGCTAAAGTAAAATAGAGGTTGAAATGTCTCTACTTACCTCAAACAACCTGGGGGAACTGGATTCAATGATGACTAGATATAGTGAATTAATTTGCTTTCCTCTTAATACTAGCTTCCATCTGTCTTACTGCAAAAGAGCTTTAGTCATAACCGGAAACATTTTATCACAGTCTTTTGACAAAAGATAAAGACTATCATTATGTCAAGTTTGGAATCCTTGAGAGAGCTGCTTATGGCCCAGTTTGGATAATCTACTCATTCTCAGGATTCTAATTGTGATTCATGGCATACAGTCCTCAGTTTGAACTTGCCTGGGGAACATACCACTGGTATACTTACAGAGTAGCTGCTTTTTGCAGTAGACAACTCTGCTTTTATATTAGAAGGAGAGAGAATACGTTTCCTAGATATGGAGGAAAATCAAACAAACAAAACAACCTACACCACCTAACTTCGACAGTTTTAATTTATTAAATGACTGTTCTCTGGAAGATATTTTGTTATATAATTTTATATACATTATCTTTTAAAAATAACTTTATTCTCCAAATTAAGTAATTTTATTTCTGTTTTCCCATGAATCATCTGTGTTCTAGGTATTAAATAATTTATTTAAGATCTAACAGTTATGAAGTGGCAAAATGGAGGCTTTAAGTCCCATCTGTATCCGCAGCTGTTGCTCTTTACACTACACTAGGGCTTCTCAAGTTTGCCACTATTGATATTTTGGGGCAGATGATTATTTGTTGTAGAAACTGTCTCTTGTGTATTGGAGTATGTTAATAGCATTCCTGGCCTATACTCACTAGTAATGGGTAACAATTCCTGACCTGCACAGTTGTCATAACCCAAAATATCTCCAGCCATTGCCAAATATCCTCTCAGGGTAAAATTACTGACATATACTATAGACTTCTAACATTTGTTCTATGTACATCAATCATTCATGATGCTCCATGAAAGAGTGCTCTATAAGCAAACATACTTAAAATACTTTCCATATACTATAACTTCATAGTAAAGTGCTTTGGTATAGGACATTGGTATAGCACAATGGTATAGCAAAAGGCTCTGAGAAATTATGCAGTAATAAAACATACCCGAATTTATTTAACTTAAATGTTTTTAAGTCTCTGGTACACCCACTAACTGACATTGAACTTCTGTGATAGTGTATTATTTCATCCAGCTTGTTCCCAATGCCTTTGTATATTCTGTTAAACCCCTTACAATGTCTTTCACAGACTTTTATTCTCACAGGGACCTTCCCAAGTGAAATTGGTCACACAGCTTTGTTTTTACAAATGGTTTTTTTCTTCCCATAAATGCCCTTCTCCTTTACCCAAATTGAGAAACTCCTATCCATGCCTAAAACACTCACATTAAAGGGTCACTACTCAATATAAACTTCCTAGTTTTCCCCAGAAAGAAATTATTTTACCATAGAAATCTCCCAGCATTTAACCTAAATTGCAAGGGCATTAATTTTTTCATTCATTCGACTGAATCCATTCTCTTATGCTAGACTGCAGCCTGCATGGTTCTTGTCTCATAGGGCATATCAGCCAGTAGCAAGGGAAAAGTTTATGTATAATTATCCTCGGAAATGTGATAAACATTGTTTGAGACGAAATGTGGACTCTTCAACAGTAACTGAAATAATGTAGGATATGGTAAGGAAAGGCTTACATGAAGGAGTAATGTTTAAGCAGAGTCAAAGCTAAGCAGAGTTCACCAGGAAAATGAGAACAGTGATGATGGAGCAGGGAATATACCAGGCAAAGCAAAAACATAAACAAAGGCAAGAAAGAACATGACTCATTCATGGGTACTGAGCAACAACAAAAAGCCTAGGAAAATTTGATCATAGATTTTGAACATGAGAAGAGAAATCTAGTAAGGATGAGGATATGTATTTCCTACCTGGGTGTGTTCAGCTATACATTAAGGACTCTGTCCTCGTCTTTATGGCCCTCTCTGGGTAGCAGAGGGAGCGGATCATGTTAAGTATTAATAAAGGAGTTTGAGTAAATGGACTCTTATGTTCTAGATATTCCAGGGAATAATAGGAGACATCCACTATAGCCCCTGTGTCCATGGAAGATTTCATTTCTCTGGTAGAACATCTAAAAATTGGAATTGCAAAATGCTTTATATCAGGGTTTCACACCCGCTTGAATTTTCTCTGACTCAGAGGTATTTTATGAGATTGTGTGATGTGCACTGTTAAACTTTCTCTCTATAACCTCACCAACTAACTTTAAAAAAAATCTTCTTTACTTTGAAATTTAGATCATATTCCCTGAGCAAGGTCTATATTTTTATTCTATTGAACAACTTGTAGTGTCAGATGCCTGAAAAGAATATTGAAATCATGAGTTATGGAGGCCAAAATGAAATCCTTTCTGATGCTCAGTAAATGATAAATCAAGAGAGTACAAACACAGTGGCACTATAAATTCTTTTATTTCTACACTAACTAAAATTCTTGGCTCATAATTCCGTCCCTATCAATTCTTTTTACTCCTTGTTCTCTGCATGTGACAATAAAAGTGTTTTAAAGGTCAACAAACCATGTATGAGTTTTATTGTGGTTAATTTGCTATTTCAGCATTTAAGTTTATATTTGATGTTCCAAATGTGGATATCTAATCTTTAGTGAGAACTTACACTGTGCCAGGTAGTGTATTAACCTCATTAAATGTATTAAGTCATGTAATCTTTATAGCAGTCTTATAGAGCAGATTCTATTTTTATGCCAATTTTATGATTGAAAATACCAACTTAGAGTGTTTTTTTGTTTTTGTTTTTTAACCCCAAGATCTGTGAACTCATAAATTGTGGACCTATGCTCTTCTGACTCTCAAGTCAGGTTTTCAACCACTACTCTATGTTTTCACCTCTAGCAATGCATGGTTGAGACTATATATTTAAAATATGTATTTTAGTGGTACCAAACAGATGCATATCTAACTGCCTAGTAGAAAGAAAATTTATTCCATGCAATCTTTCCTTTGGAAAACTGCATTGAAAATATGTTATCATTTTTAAAAAATCTACCAGCATAATGTGCATCAAGTTTCTCATGGCATCTGTTTTATCCTAGCATTCCTTTAGTTTCATGTAGACTTTTTTATATTCAAAATATAGATTTATGACCTTTAAGTTTTGTCCTCTTTCTTGGTCCCAGTTGTCTACATGCATCATTCTATTTAGGATATGAAGCAAAATGAATTGCAGAGGATAAAATCAGATGTGAGGAATAAAAATACACAAGCTTCCCCTGATACAACCTTTACTCTGCTCAGGAGAGTGAGCCCCTTCTTCCCCTTTGCTCCTCATATTATACCTGGCCTGTGAAAAAGGAGATTTAGCTCTGTCTTCCTCTTACCTTCCACCTTTTCTTTATATATCTGCCTTGGATGCAAATTACATTCAAGAGAGGGAATCAGTGTAATATAGTGGAGCGGGGCAGGTCGCGGGGGAGGTGGCTAAGGTCTAAGACTCTGGAAATTATAGTAATTAGCTGTATGGTCTTCACCACTTCATTTTTACTTCAAGTGTCTAATTTCTTAATCTCTAATTGAAGGCACTAACATATACATTATCAATTTACAAAGTAGTCAGTCATTTAACGAGTATTTATTGAACACCTGCTACATGCCAGTACTAATTTAAATGCTAGAGAAATCTTTGTTTTCACCATCCTGGCTTTATAGAATTAAAGGGGAGAAAAGAAAAAAAATGTGTCCTAAAATTAAACAAATTTAGGAAACATAATTGCATATAAATTATATTTAAAATATTTTTATAAAGTCATTTGAAAAAAATTCTTAAGAAAATTTAAATATACCTTAAGTAAATTGCAGTAAAAACAATGACAGTTTTTTGAAAAGTTTAGATTCAGGATGTACTTGTGCAGGTTTGTTACTTGAGTATATTGCATGATGCTGAGGTTTGGGCTTCTGTTGTTCCCATCACCCAAAAGTGAACACAGTCCTCAAAAAGTAGTTTATTTTTAATCCTTGCTCCTCTCCATTCCCTCTTTTTGGAGTCTCTGTATCTATTATTCCCATGTTTATGTTTTTGTACCACAGTTTTCCTTCCACTTATAAATGGGAACATGTGATATCTGGTTTTCTGTTACTGCATTAACTTAGGATTATGGTCTCCAGCTGCATCTATGTTGCTGCAAAGAACATAATTTTGTTATTTTTATGGCTGCATAATATTCCATGGTATAATATGTAGCATATTTTCTTCATCCAATCCACCATTGGTAGACACTTAAGTGGATTCCATGGCTTTGATATTGTGAATAGTGCTACAATAAACATACAAGTGCAGGTGTCTTTGTGGTACGACGATTTATTTTCATTTGAGTATATACTTAGCAATGGGATTGCTGAGTCTAATGGTAATTCCATTTTTAGGTATATGAGAAATCACCAAACTGCTTTCCATTAGGGCTAAATTAATTTACATTCCCATTAACAGTGTATGAGTGTTTCCTTTTCTCTACAACCTCATCAACATCTGGTTTTTTTTGTTTGTTTTTTGCTTTTTTTCTTTTTAGTAATAGCCATTCTGATTGGTATGAGATGACATCTCATGGTGGTTTTGATTTGCATTTTTCTCACGATTAATGATGATGATAATTTTTTTCATATGTTTGTTAGCCACTTCTATGTCTTTTTTGAGAAGTGTCTGTTTATCTTCTTTGCCCACTTTTTAATGTGGTTATTTGATTTTTTTGTGGATTTGTCTAAGTTTCTTATAGATTCTAAGCATTAGTCCTTCATTGGATGCATAGTTTATGTATTTTCTCCCTTTCTGTAGGTTGTCTGTTTACTCTGTTGATAGTCGTGTTTGCTGTACAGAAGCTTTTTAGTTTAATACGGTCCCATTTGTCCATTTTGGCTTATGTTGCAATTGCTGTTGAGGACTTAGTCATATATTACTTCTCAAGGTCAATAGCCAGAATGGTGTTGCCTATGTTGTCTTCCAGGGATTGTATAGTTTTGGGTTTATATTCAAGTATTTTATCTATCTTGAGTTGATTTTTGTATATGGTATAAGGAAAGGTTTCGCTTTCAGTCTTCTGCATATGGCTAACCAGTTATTCCAGCACCATTTATTTAGTGAGGATTCCTTTCCCCATTGCTTAGTTTTGTCGACTTTGTCAAAGATCAGAGGGCTGTAGGTGTGCAGCTTTATATCTGGGTTCTCTGTTTTGTTCCATTGGTCTATGTTTCTATTTTTGTACCAGTACTATATTTTGCCTTGTAGTACAGTTTGAAGTCGGGTAAAGTGATGCTTCCGACTTTGTTCTTTTTGCTTAGGACTGCTTTGGCTATTCAGGCTCTGTATTAGCTCATTCTCACACTGCTATAAAGAAATACCAGAGACTGGGTAATGTATAAAGGAAAGAGGTTTAATTGACTTACAGTTCTGCATGGCTGGGGAAGCCTCAGGAAACTTACAATCATGGTGGAAGGCAAAGGAGAAGCAAGTACCTTCTTCACAAGGTGACAGGAAACAGTGGGAGCTAAGGGGGAAGAGCCCCTTATAAAACCACCAGATCTCACAAGAACTCACTCACTATCAGGAGGACAGCACGGGAGAAAACACTCCATGATCCAGTCACCTCCTACCAGGTCCCTTCCTCAACACGTGGAGATTATTGGGATTACAATTCTAGATGAGATTTTAGTAGAAACACAGTCAAACCATATCTTTCTTGGATCCATATGAATTGTCAAATTTTTTTTTAATTCTAATTCTGTGAAAAAAATGTCATTGATCATTTGAAAGGAATAGCATTAAATTTGGAGATTCCTTTGGACACTGTGGACATTTTAATGACCTTGATTCTTCCCAACGATGAGCATGAAATGATTTTCTGTTTACTTGTGTCATGTATGATTTCTTTCAGAAGTGTTTTGTAATTGTCTTCAAAGATAACTTTCACCTCCTTGGTTACATGTAATCCTAGATATTTTATTATTTTTGTGTCTGTTGTAAATGGAATTGCAGTCTTAAATTGGTTCTCAGCTTGAACGTTATTGGTGGATGGAAATGCTACTGATTTTTGTCCATTGATTTTGTATCCTTAAACTTTGCAAAAGTCATTTATCCTCAGGTCTAAAAGCAGTTTGTCAGAATCTCGAGTGTTCTATGTAGAGAATCATACCATCTGCAAAGAGACACATAATTTGACTTCTTCTTTTCCTATTTGGATGCCTTTTGGTTCATTGTCCTGTCTGATTTCTCCTGTGAGGACTTCCAGTACTATGCTGAATAAGAGTGAGGAGAATGAACAACCTTCTCTTGTTCCACTCATTAGGGGGATGCTTCAAACTTTTGCCCATTCAGTATATGATCTTAGCTGTGAGTTTGTCATAGATGGGTCTTACTATTTTGAAGTGTATTCCTTCAAAGCCAGGTTTGTTGAAGGTTTTGTCATTAAGTAATATTAGATTTTACTAAATGCCTTTTCTCCATCTACTGAGATAAGCATATAGCTTTTTGCTTTTAATTCTATGTGGTGACTCACATTTTTTGATTTGCATATGTTGAACCATCCTTGCATCTCAGGAATAAAGCCCCCTTAACCATACTGAATTATCTTTTTGGTGTGCTGTTAGATTCAATTTGCTAGTATGCTGTTGAGGATTCCTGCATATATGTTCATCTGGGGTATTGGCCTGTAGTTTCCTTTAAAACTATAATTTTGGTAAAAAAATCATTTATGAGCTAACTGGTAAAAGTGCAAGCCTCTCATAGGAGATAGTAAAAATGTGCACGCCCCTTCCTTCCTTCCCAAACTAATTTTGGTAAAAAGATCATTTATGAGCTAACTGGTAAAAGTGCAAGCCTCTCATAGGAGATAGTAAAAATGTGCACACCCCTTCCTTCCTTCCTTCCTTCCTTCCTTCCTTCCTTCCTTCCTTCCTTCCTTCCTTCCTTCCTTCCTTCCAAAATAATTTCATGGAAGAATAACTAAAACTACTATATCAGTAGTTTGCAACTACTCTGACTTGCAGATGAAATCTAGCCCCCTGCCAGTTTCTGTAAGTGAACCCAGTTACTCCCATTCATTTTTGTATTGTTTACAGTTGCTATTGTGCTACAACAGTGGAGTTGAGGACTTTGGCCAGAGGCTGTGTGGTCCATGAAGCCTACAATATTTACTATCTACCTCTTCAGAGAAATAGTTTGCTGATTCCTACAAAACTGTTATGAAAATTATAAGAATAAGCCTAATTTGGGCAAATTTATTCATGCATTCAAAATATTATTGTTGAGTGCCTGCTATGAGTCAGATAGCAGAGATTCATCAATGTTCAAAATAGATATAACACCCTGCCCCCACGTGGTTTAAATTCCAAGAACAATAATTACAATAAATAAATATTATTTAGAAGTAACAAATAAAATAAGCAAATTATTTATGCTGGATACAAGAACAAATTCCAAAAGATAAGAGTAAGTGGATATGCTGGGGCAAGGTGCAGCTTAAATAGTAAGATATACATGGGCATTTCTGAATAGGTGCAACTTGAGAACGTACTTAAAGATGAGGAGCATTGGTTATGGGAAAATTCAAAGTGTTAGCATTTCAGGCAGTGGGGAAAGCAAGTGCAAAAGTCCTGAGTCAGGAGCATGCGTGTTTGTTAGAGGATCAACAAGGAAGAACTCAGCCTGAATGAAAGTGACTGAACAAGAGGAAGGGTAAGTGAAATAGAAGTCATAAAATCAGTACAGGAACCAGATTGTTTAGCATCTTATAGCCATTTCAAGCTAATAATTTTTATGCTTAAGTGGGAAGTGATTTGGAGGTTTTCATAAAATAGACAGATCGAACCTGGATAAATGCACCACAAGTTCTATTTCCATGCTATATCAATTGGTAGATTCTATAACAAAACAAAATACTATATAACATCCAATATAAGCTAGTTGCAAAAAGTAACATGTTACTAGTATCTATAAGAACTTAGAGGCATTAAAACGAGAAAGTAAAAGGAAAAAGCTAAAGAAAGAACTGTGAGAACATAAAGAGGGGAAGTGAGAGTATTCAAATAGAAACTAACATTTACTAAATGTCTATCATATGCTAGACATACAAGCATTTTAGATATACTATCGGCCAAAGCACACATTCAAGAGAGTTATTTCTATTTTGAAAATGAGGGCAACTGCCCAGTGGGGGTTAGAAGTCTAAAAGAAAGTGAAAGACTAGTATCCTATCTTTGACTAAAACATAGTTCATCTTTAGAGTACCATGCTACAAGAAGGATGGAAAGAAATTGTAGAGAATGAAGATAAACATACCAAGAAGAAATCTAACTGTACTTGTATTAGTCCATTTACATGCTATTGATAAAGACATACTGAAGACTGGGCAATTTACAAAAAACAGAGTTTTATTGGACTTGTAGTTCAATGGGGGAAGGTGGAAGTCAAGGAGGAGTAAGTCACATCTTATGTGGATGGCAGCAGGCAAAGAGAGAGCTTGTGCAGGCAATTAGTTTTTAAAACAATCAGATGTCATGAGACTCACTCACTATCACGAGAACAGCCTGGGAAAGACCCTGCCCCCATAATTCAATCACTTCTGGCCTTGTTCCTCCCATGAAATGTGGGAATTGTGAGAATTAAAATTCAAGATGAGATTTGGGTGGGGACACAGCTGAACCATATCATTCCTCCCCTGGCCCATCCCAAATCTCATTTCCTCATATTTCAAAACTAATCATGCCTTCCCAATAGTCCTCCAAAGTCTTAACTCATTTCAGCACTAACTCAAAAGTCCACAGTCCAACATCTCATTTGAGACAAGGCAAGTCCCTACTGCCTATGCGTCTGTAATATTGAAAGCAAGTTAGGTACTTCCTAGATACAATGGGGGTACAGGCATTGGGTAAATATAGCCATTCCAAATAGGAGAAATTGTCCAAAACAAAGAGGCTACATGTGCTATTCAAGTCCAAAATCCAGCAGGGCAGTTAAATATTAAAGCTCCAAAATGATCTCCTTTGACTTCATGTCTTGCATTCAGGTCATGCTGATGCAAGAGGTGGGTTCCCATGGTCTTGGGCAGTTCTACCTCTTTGGCTTTGCAGGGTATAACCACCATGTCAGCTGCTTTCATGGGCTTACGCTGAGTGTCTGCAGCTTTTCCAGGTGCTTGGTGCAAGTTGTCAGTGGATCCACAACTCTAGGGTCTGGAGAATTGTGGTCTACTTTTCACAGATTTACTAGGTGGTGCCTCAGTAGGAACTCTGTGTGGGGGCCCCAATCCCACATTTCCCTTTTTCACTGCCCTAGCAGAGGTTCTCCATGAGGGCTCTGCCCCTGCATCAAACTTCTTTCTAGGCATCCAGGCATTTCCACACATCCTCTGAAATCTAGGCTGAGATTCTCACAGCTTAATTCTTGACTTCTGTGCCCCATAGACTCAAACCACATGGAAGCTGCCAAGGCTTCAGGCTTGTGCCCTAGGACAGGGTCAAAATGCCACCAGTCTCTTTGCTAAAACATAACAAGAGTCACTTTTGTTCCAGTTCCCAAGTTCCCTATCTCCAACTGAGACCACATCAGCCTGATTTCATTGTCCATAGCATTATCAGCATTTTGGTCAAAGCCATTCAGAGTCTCTAGGTAATTCAAAGTCACTAGGGAATTCCAAACTTTCTCATGTTTTTCTAACTTCTTATGAGTCTTCCAAACTGTTCCAACCCCTGCCTGTTCCCCAGTTCCAAAGTTGTTTCCACATTTTTGGGTATCTACAGAAGCACCCCATTCCTAGTATCAATTTACTGTATTAGTTTCCTTTCACTCTGCTGTTAAGACATACCCAAGACTGGGCAATTTACAAAAGAAAGAGGTGTATTGAACTTACAGTTCCATATGACTGGGAAGGCCTTACAATAATGGTAGAAGGTGAAAGACAAGGAAGAACAAGTCACATCTTATGTAAATGACAGCAGGAGAAGAGAGAGTTTGTGCAGAAAAAACTGCCATTTTTAAAACCATCCGATATCATGAGACTCATTCACTAACACGAGAACAGCCCAAGAAAGACCCACCCCTGTAATTAAATTGCCTCCCACCTAGTTCCTCCCATGACACATAGGAATTATGGAATTAGAGTTCAAGATGAGATTTGGGTGGGGACACAGTCAATTCATATCAGTACTGTACTAAACCAAAGGTGAGGGCTTCCAAAAATTAAAATGTGAATACCTACAATTGTGACAAGTTGAAACTATAGAATTCTATAGTGTAGGTGTAGGACAACATGCAGTAAAACAATTAGTGACTATTACATTATGCATGTGAATATAACCCCAATTAAGTGTTAAAAATATGTAATAAATTTAGGAATGAAGCAGATTTTTAATATTATTACTGAGGAAGATAATATATTTGGGGCTATAATCTGATCCTTCTCTGATTAATCTCTAAAAATAAATATGATTAGCAAGGTTTCCTTGAAGCTAATCTAAAGATAGAAGCCAGGTGGAATTTAGTATCTGATTTGGTTAAGGGAAGAAATCCTCATGACCTATTCTCATATTATCACTATACATACATACACCAGTTTCTAGAGCACTACTTTTTCAAGTGGGGTAAATCAAGTTTATAATTATAGAGGAAGGTTATTCTAAATCATGTATGAATAATTGGGACTATAATGTACTAATTATGTAGCTCCTGATTTCTGTCTTCTGTTGACTCTCACCAGAAGTTCTCAAATTCCCAACCAATTACCTTTTGTGAAATACATAGTTATTGTTTGGTTGATTTATGTAAAAATTCCCATTGTCCAAGTCCTATTTGAGGAAAGAGTGCAAGTAAACCTAAAAAAAATTGTTTTGTTTTTTACTAGATTGAATTTTGAAGAGGTTACCTTGCATTTCAAAGAAAACAAATCCAGAAATTTGGACAGTTTAAAATATGAAAATGATTTTTCTAGAAAACTGGGAATGAAAGTTCTTCCTAAGAAACATATTTGCATCTCTATTATTTATGATACTATCTGTCACTTTGCCTTGACAAAAAATTGATCTTAATTAATTAAATTATACTTTCTATACTGTAAGTTCTTCAGTATATGACTGATATTCAGAAAATTTTTTCAAAAATAATTACATTGTGTATATCCACTTGTTTCTTTAGGGAACTATCCAACCACCATTGCACATGTTTCTGGCAGGGCTTAACACAAAGGATTGGATTGTCAAATAACACTAGAAAAAAAAATAGAGATTTTACCCAGTATCAACTGTTATTAAAGTGTCTGAGAATAGAAGTAATCATGAAATACAATAAAAGGATGGAAAAATCTAGAACCTCAAACACCAGTCTTCAAATCTGTTCTCACCACATCAGGATTTACTCCAGGCCCAGATTGACATAGGGGGTTTTGAAATACGGTGTGCATTCAGATAACATACAGAAGAGCAGTTGATTTGTTCATGGAACACTGTTTTCATTTAGATATGTTCAAAAGCTATATGTCCTATCTTTTCCAAGGGCAGCCCCCAATAAAAGGAGAGAATGTCTGGCAGGACTCCTACTTAATCATTTAGTACATAGCTTTCAACTACAGTGTCTTTCCCTGTCCAATTCTTAGAGTAGGCCTGGACAATAGCTGCCCTACATCCCATTACCCTAGCAGCACTGCTTGGCACAATGAAGGGTATATAAACCAAAAAAGGGCAGCCCTTGGATTGATATATAATCCTGGGAGATTTTATGTTGCTTTGTCTGATTTTCTTTTGGTTTGCCTACTGGGATTGCTAAACCTATATTATGGAAAGAATATACATGTGTCATAAGAAAGAATAATGCTAACATGAAGAAAAATGCAAATCGGAAAGAGAAATAGAAAAACAGAATAAGAGGAAACAAGATAAGAATATTGTCTCCTGAGTTAGATTCCTAAAGTTGTGTTTTCTTTGCATCTAGACCACCCATCAGTTGCACATTTTGTCTTTCAAATTACATAAACCATTTTTTGAAATGGATTGCTGTCACTTTCACATAAACATTCTTAATGAATAAAAGTATATATACATATAAATCTTAATTTGAGTCATCCTGCTTTATTTTTATAATGGATAAAAGTGCCCTTTTGATATTTTGACAAGTTAATCATTTTCTATACCCATAACTTAAGAAACGTTACAAAATGCTGGGATATGAAAATAATTTCACAATAGAGGAGAATCAAATACATGAAATTTCCTATATTTTATTTTTTCAAATTAATGGTTTTACTGACAGAATGTTTAGAACATATTTTTGTCAGTAAAAAAGATGAATATAAAAGCAAAAACAACCTATTCATCCAAATAGGTGAAGATAGCAATGATTAAATTTGTCATATATCATTAATATGTATAAAATAAACATATATACACATGCATATGCATATAAAATAGAAGTCAGATTATACATGCAAATTTTTCATTTTATTTCGATGCTGTAGGAATTTTTTTACATCATTAAAATTCTTTGTAAACATAGTTTTGGATGGCAGCTTATCAGCTTTTTTTTTTTTAATTTAGTGTAGGATGAAACTCATTGAAGGATCTCTTCTCTCCCCACTCAACAAAATACAAACAATTAGTAAAATTTTAAATATCACTCTTTTGATTGCAATCAGTACTATTGAATAAAGCATTATTAATTGGATAGATGTCAGCTCCTTCTGTGAGTAGTTAGCAAGTCATTTGAACCATGTGGGCACATTAGAAGCAATGAAGATTAGGGAAGCCAACAATTAAGAGTAACAAAACAACTCTCAAACTTTTGCTGAATGCCTATTCTGCACTGAGCAAATGGTCTCCCCACCTACAGTCCTGCCCCCCCTCCCAGATTACTCCTCTCCAAGTGACATTTATTTATCAAGTGACATTTCAAAAATACAAACCTGAGCCAGTTACTGTATCACCCGAGGTTCCAGCCAAATCAAGTTTGCTATTTCACAAAGAAGAGGAGCAGGTGTGATCTGAGACTGCCTTCCACGGTCCTTTGCCTCCTCTCTCGTATGCCAATCAAACCCAGGTCAGCTCCTTTCTTCAGTTTCCTGGCTTATCCTTGCCCAAATAAATTCACAACTTCTGGCTGAATTCAGCCTATGATTATAGTGATGGGACTCTTGTCTACCCCTGCAATGCATTCACCTTTGTCAATTTGACCATCTGGAAGAATTTTCTACCTCTCTCAAGACCCAAAACAAATGCTGCCCCCTCTATAAGTTATCCTTCATTCTCTTCTCCACCTCTCACCTACATTCCAGTCACACATAAGTATCCTGTCCACTCCCCTCCCAGAAGGCCTCTTGCATCCTGCTGTTGGCAGGCATTTATGGTCCATGTGCCACATGTGTTGACCTACATGACACTCCCTTACTCACCTGAGCACCTTCAGTCCAGGGGCCATGCTGTATACTTCTTTAAAGCCTCTGTGCAAAGGGAGTACAGGGAGCCTTCCCCAGATTTATCTTTTTCTTAGAATTTAGTACTATTCAGCATACTCTAGATTTACCAAGCTGGCTTTTCTTTTTTTTTAAATTGACAATCATCTCTTCTAGGATGTAAACTCCTTGAGGATAAGATTTTGTTTCCAGTGTGTTCATGGTAGTATTCTTCACGGATAAACTGCCATCCAAAACCGTATTTATGAAGAATTTTAATGATGTAAGGAAATTCCTAGAAGGATTCCTAGCCCAGCACACATTAGGCATTCACTCAATATCCAAGGAATGAAAACCTGTTTGGTTTAGAAATTCAGAGGGCACAGAAAGTAAAGGTACAATTTTATGTAAACCATTTTTTGGTAATTTGAGCTGAATTCTGAAAAGTCATTCTTAGCTGAGTCTATTATAGCCAGCAAATGAAACTGCACAGACTCCTCTGTGATGAGCAGGTTGCTGACCTATGGTTAGTCTTAGCTTGGGACAAACTATCTTGGAAGTACTGTAAGCTCAGGAGACCCTCTGTTGATATCAGTGTTCAGCAGCCACCTCAGACAACATTCTTGAAATCCTGGCTATTCCTTATATTTTACAGATGAGAAAACTCAGTTCAGAAACACCCCAGGTACCAGGCCAAGGTTACCAGGTAACTGTCAGAGCATTCAGCCTATTACTGTCTCACATAGCTCTCAGAGATCCCTGCTCCAGAGGATTCTATACTGGAGCACGTGCAATGTCTTTTGAGATATCAGCGCTGAAGCATAGAAGCCATTTGTCACCTTGTTTCAATTTATGTGCTTATAGTGAAGCCCGAAATCCCTAAATAGGAATAAATCACCTGCCGAGTTATGTGAAGAGTCCTGTGTAACTTCACCCAACGACAGCACTTGTAAACCATAGATCGTAGCTCACTGCACTCTCTCCCCAAGGGCGTCACATTTTGCACATGAATGTATAATATATTTGAGAAGTTATAGTTTTAGAAACTGTCACGGCAAAGCTCTAATCCTTATATCCTCAAACTGTGGGCTGAACATTTTCTAATGAAATGGTTGTAATCAATGAAAGAGAGAGAGAGAGAGAGAGAGAGAGAGAGAGAGAGAAAGAAAAAGAAAGAAAGAAAGAAAGAAAGAAAGAAAGAAAGAAAGAAAGAAAGAAAGAAAGAAAGAAAGAAAGAAAGAAAGAAAGAAAAGAAAGAAAGACAGAGAATGACACAAAGAGTGAAAGGAAGAAAGGAAAGAAGGAAGCGGGGGGAGCATTACGGCAAATCTCCCTTTTCAACTACACAGTTGTAAAAACGTCAACCCAAACAGCAAGCTCCAGGATTCTCCATGGAAAAATCAGTGAACTCTCTGTCAGCAATCACATCCAAAGCTGGCAAGGTTGCTATGACTGCCAGAGCAGGGCTTTTATGTGGCTGGGATTTTGCAGAGAGCTATTATTCAGTTAGACCTAATAGCAACAACCTTCACCTACACCTTCGAGCTCACTTGGACTTTAAATTTAACTTAATCTCAGGTTATATCAAGGAGGCTATGGAGTTAATGGATAAAACCTATTTGCTGAAATTATAACTTTTATTACCAAAAATAAGAGGTCACCTAGGGTTTAGCACAGCGTGTAATAAGAAATGCAATGCTATGTCTCTCAACACATGTATTTTGATAAAAGGTAGATGCCAGTTGTAAATCTGTGAAATGACAAATCCACCAAGGACCCTTTCTTCCCCTGTGTTTTCAGTTTCTTGTCCTTTGTTCTCTTCTGCCCCTCTTTCTATGATTGCCTCCACCACTCTCTTTCAAAAATTTCTTCTACTTTTCCCTCCTTCTCAGTTCCTCTCTTTACTCTTTTCCTGCTTTCTTGGTTTCTTATTTTCTTTCATTCTGTTTTTCTTCCTTTTTTTCTAAGTCATACTTGCATTTCTCTTTACATTTTTCTTTCTACACACCAGCTACTGGCATTGGTTTGAAAGGGGATAACCCTGTGAATATCACTGGGTCGCCTTCTCCCAAGGAAATGTACTGTCTAGAGAAGGTAGGTCTTTCTATAATTAAATGGTGAAAAACAGAAGGCAACAAATAACATCAGTCTCAAATCCTGTAATTATGTAAAAGAATAAGAAATCCCTCAATTTTTCTCCTTTTCATTCCTACCTGTACAACATTTAACCTTTTGTTCTTTTATTTCCTTACCTATAAGGGAATTTGAATTGCTTCTTTAAATAAAAAATGTACCATGCCAAAAGAATAGTTTTGCATAACAGTCTTTATTATACATGGCCAAATAGCTTCTCATTGTTACTGATAGGTTACTAATCACCCTGTGAAAAATGAACTCTACGCCCACCTAAGTAGTACGTAATATTGGAAAGGCATGGGAGCTGAGAGTCTTGAAATTATACATAAACATTATTTATATCACATTCTTGGGTTACTCCATTTTCTTTTTAAAATCTATTACAGCATTTTTATATTTTATATAGTATAATTAGGCTTACAAGTTATCGGAATTCGTACAAAGTTATCCTTTAGTACCACAATAGGTATAAGTAGTTTAACATAAATAATTAGCTTGACTGCTATCCTTTTGCCCAAGTGAAGAGCTATCCTACTTCTTTCTTTCAGGAGGAAAATCTTTTTCCCTGCTCCTTTACTGTACCCATCATAGAAGAGAAAACTCCAGATTAAAGAACAAAACAAACATCCTTTTGCCTACAACCTTCCCTGCAGCAGAAACAGCTGAGGTGAAGGTTTAGGGAACTTTTTGGTTTCTGAAATTAAAATTACATGAGAGGAAAATGGAAACACATAAACAGCATCCAAGGAAAAATTTTGTCAAGTGATGGTCTCAAACATATGTGAAGACATTTTTGTGACAAGATGGCAGCAGAGAAAGGGAAACTAGGCCAGTAGAATATAACATGTTGTCTTTCCATTCATTGTCTGGAAATAAGGTTAGAGTCTACTGATCCTATTCAATTTAGAGATGATGAGAAGAGTTACCTGTTTTGACTATAAAGAGTTATGGGGGAGCCAAGTACAGTCCTTCATACCTGTAATCCTAGCACTTTGGGAGGCCAAGGTGGAACAACTGCTTGAGGCCAGGAGTTCAATGCCAGCCTGGGCAAAAGAGTGAGACCCTGTCTCTACAAAAGTTAAAAAAAATAATAGCCAGAAATGGTGGCTCATGCCTGTAGTCTTAGCTACTCAGAGGCTGAGGTGGGAGGGAAGCTTCAGCCTAGAAGTTTGAGGCTATCATGAGCAATGATCATACTACTGCTCTCCAGCCTAGGAGACAGAGCAAGATCCCAACTCTAAAACTAAAATGAAAGTAAAATTAATAACAGGTATAAGGGAGGAAATATTTATTTTCTTTTCAATTTCTAGGTTTGTGCCTGAGGCTTCTATAGCAGAAGACAGATTAACAAGAGAAAAGTAGATACATTTATTTAATACAAGTTCTACATGACATGAGAGAATTTGTAAGGAAAGAAACACCGAAGAATTAGGTAGACTTGTGCGTTTTTATGCTTAAATTTGATTAAGAGAGAGCAGTCATGGAACAAAATGGTATGATCTAATGATAATAAACTGGGGACAACTTAGTAAGATCTGTTTGTTGGCATTTCTCATGGCATTTCTGTGTCTTTGACTCCTTTCCTCTAGATAAAAGGAGCACACTTCTCGAATGAGGATCTTGTGACCTGCTCTGGGGAAGCAGAGTGAGGGAAGGTCAGAAAATTACCTTCCTAGGTTTTGTGGTCTGCTTCACAGGAAAAAAGCAAGGCAAAGCTGAGAGTAGCCTTCTTGCTTCTACTGTTTTTTCAAATGCCAAGGTGCCATATTTGGGGTAATGTGTCCTGAACCTCTTCAGAAGCAAACTGGTAATGGTATAAAAATAATCCATAATGGTTTTGCCTTTAGAGTCAACCATAGATAAAGCTGATGGGCTGCAGAGGTGGAGAAAAAAGTTTTCACACTTTTTTATTTTTTCTGATACATAGTACAAAGAACTGAAAGCTGTGAAAGTACTTGATATTATTTCAGAAATAGCCTCCACACCCAAACAAACCAAAAGGGTAAAGTTCCCACACTCAACATAAAAGGGCCCTTAGAGAGGAAGTAGAGAGAATTGTGTTAGCAAATGGCTCACTGCCAATTACATATCTTCAAGAGGAGTCTTGACCCTTCTCTCACACTACTCTCTCTCCCATTCCCACGCTGCCTTTACTTTTTATGATATCAATACACTCTAATTTTATTTCCAGTCCTTTCTGAAATCCAGAGCCCTGTATAGTTAAGTAACAACTTGACATCTCTACTTGGTTTGTTCTTATAGGTCTCAAACCCAACGTGTCCCAAACATAACTCACATCTTGGCCAGTTCCACCCACAGTGCAAGTAAAAGCTGCTTTGATAAAAATATTGACAATCATTCTGGTAATCTTTTTGTCCTTGGCCAAGTGCTCAACTATCTTTTTTTTTTGGTTCCTTAGAACCAGAGGCTGATACAGGGATTTGGATATAGAAGATATTCTCTTTGAAGGGGGGCAGACCTTTGGCAATTTCATCATTGTCTGGGAGTATAAGTATGAGGAATGTAGAGTGGTATATCACTTCTAAGAAATTTCTTGTGTTTCTCTGTAGAAAGAATAAATTGTGAGCCAAGCAAACAACTAAATAGTAGTTGCTTCAATAGAAGGGATGTGCATGAAATACCATAACATCTAGTCCATCAACTGACTACATTTAGTTCATTATCAAGTTTCATTAATTCAAATTCTTAAATAATTATTGATTCAGCTACCTTCCTTTATCAGTCTACCATGACCTTGGTTCAAATCTCCTACAGGTATTTGTACTCTTCAAGACAAACAAACTCTTCTCCCAATTGTTCTTTGGAAATCCGCTTGTATGTCTGTCCAATCAATTCTTCACAAAATTGTCACTGACTTCTTAAACATAATGAAACCATACCACGGCCTTACTTAAGATTCTTGGGGCATATTCCAAAATCTATAAGATGGCCAACAAAATGCAAGTAATCTTGTTTTTGTCAACCTCTCCAGCCACTTTAGTAGCCATATGAATTCCATACCTCACTCTATTTTAACTAAAAGAATATATTAAGGGTTTCCTAAGAGCACAAAGTTATCTCCTGTCTGAGGGCTGATGTGAATGCTGTTGTCCTTCTCCTAAACCCTTTTCTAGATTTAAAAAAAAAAATCTAGAAAATGGTGTAGGGGAAAGATAAAAATCACATCTTCGGGGGATCCTTATTTCCTGGACTAGACTTGAGCCTCCATTTATATGCTCTCATACTAGTCCTTAATTTGGTAGCACTCCTGTCAGAAATATATTTGTGTACATATGAGCTTACCTATTTAATCATCTGTCTCTTCCTCCAGCCCACAGGACTGGTAAGTCCCAAGAAGGTAAAAACCTTATCTGCTTTATGTTTGCTACTCTGTTTCCCATCTCCAATACACCTTAACACAAGCTAAGCTCTTAATAAATATTTGTCGAGAAAAAATATCTATGAAGTCAAATACATGTGGGATAGGGAGAGAACACCAGAAATATTGCAAGCATTTTAGCCTGAGCTCTATGAAAATGAAAACCCCATGTTACTATGTTTATTTAGTACTGTTTGGAGGTAGTCGTGATGTGCCTGAAGAATCTCTATTCTGTTGGCTAGAAAACCTAATCTGAAAATGAATAAATGCAAGCTTAGTAATTATAAGATGATCTAATAGTTATTGTCTAATATTTATTACATAGGTAATTTTCTAAGAATTTTATATATGTTAGCTCCTTTAATTTTTATATAAGCTAGGGACTATTATTTTCCCCAATTTATGGTTAAGGAAATTAAGAACCATTGAAGTTAAACAACTCATCCAAGACCACACAGCTAGATATTGTGACATCAAAGTTTAAGCCCATTGTCTCATCCACGGTGGAAGGTTCAAATATATGAAATTTATCATTAGAAAGATGCAGTTTGAATTGCAACTCTGACGTCTTTCAAATGTGTGATTTTAAGTAAGCCATTTAACCTCTCCAAATCTGTTTGCTTGTCTATGAAATGGAGGTAATAAAAGTATCTGCCACCCAACGAATGATTTAGCACAATGCCTTTTGACCAGCAATTGCTTAAATAATATCTACTATCAATGCCATAGTGATTAGGTATTCATTTTCAAGCAGCAGAAAAGCTGAATGAAACCGGCATAAGAAAAAGAGAGAAACGTTTGGCTTACTCAACAGAAAAGCTCAACTGTAGGGTGGACTCCAAGCAAACGTTAGAGCCTCAACACTATTTCTCAGCATTCAAATTATTTCCAAGTCTAACCTTTGTCAGTAACAACTTGATGCAAAGACTATATCCCATTATGTTCTCAATATGGCAGCAAACAATAAAATGCTGGCCTCTTTCTAGTTCAGAGACTGTTCCTCCTTTGACCACCAAAAAATTCTGGGGAAAAATTTCTGGCATTTAATCTCTTTGGAATAACTTTAATCAGAAAGCAATCACAGTGGACAGGAGATTGTCATGTAACAGTTAGAAAGGTCTAGGTGACTGCTCATTGGAGCAAGAGGAATAGAAGCACAGAGACGGGTGTGTCATAATCAGGGTTCTTCCCAGAAACCGGTGCCACCAACATCTTTGGTCTATGATTTGTGAAGAAAAAGTGACACCTCCCGGAAACATCCAGATACTATTGAGAGGCAATAAATGTTGGATGGATAACAGATCAATTTGGACCAAAATTATTTCTATCGTAGTGTTTTTATTACAATATAAATATCCATGTAACATATATCAGATGCTGACATTGGTATTTTGAAAAACTGGTTACATGCGATAAGCTGGGGTGGGAGAAAGAGAGAGAGAGTTTATGTAGTTCCAACATCCTAACCTCAATCTTGGACTTTCTCTAGTATACGCATAACAAAATCAAATAGATTTTAAAAATTGTATGTGAACTGTAGATATATCACTTTTTAAAACAAACTTTGGCATCTGTTTGATGGAGATCACTTACTGATATTGGATCTGTGAAGGTTATTTTTACCCTAGAACTAAGTAAGTGTTCCTGGCAGAAGCAGTTTTCCCCCGAAGCCATTCCAAACCCTTGTTTTTATCATTGACTACAAAATTTGTATGAATGCATTTTTCTCCTTATTGGATATAGAAATGTTCTAACACTTAGGAAACTATCTGCTGAATGAATTGTTAAACTTTCCCTATCATGTAGTGAAAGCAGAATAATTTTTAGTTTAACTGTGATATGAGATCACATCTTGAAATACTAAGAGTTTATCCTCAAAGTGGTTAGAGGAGTCAGATGCAGAGTAAACAGTCTTAATGTCAACTATGTTACTTAAAGAGATATATTTGGATCACATAGAAGGAGTGGTGAAATAACACAGTGATATTTAGAGGAAGTTACCCATATATAAAGTCACATTCTTCCTCATCTACCCATCTCCCAAACCATCAGAAAAATCTATTCCTGTAATTGCGACCCTTCTTCACAATGCTGAGAAACAGTGCTTTGGAAACAAACGACCTGAACTCAAAAGTCAACTTCACCACTTCTACCTGTGTGAACTGATTTTACTAGATTACCCTTGAAACTCAATTTCTCCATTTGTAATGTGGAAAATTAATTTTCAAAGAAGAAAAAGTAAAAACCTTTTACCCTCTTACAGCTCAGAATTTCATATCTTAAATTTCAATTTGAAATAATCTTCTTCAATCCTCTCAAGAGAATGCAGAAAATGAATTCTCTTGAATTCACAACAAAGCTATGTAGCAACAGATTTCTTTGTTCCGTGTTTATAATTCATTAGGTCAAATGCTCATACTAACAGTCTTTTAAAACTCCCAGAATTAATACCTTACCATATTTTTGAAATCTCAAAAAAATTCTAAATTTATTCATTACACGATGATCTTTCCTTAAAAATAAAAAAGCATCACTCCTTTCCTGCTAATGTTAAATTCACACATCAAATTTGGCATGGTTAAAAATATCTAATGAATATAAAATATGAGGATATTTCCCTCCGGTTTTGTCTTATCTCACATTAAGTCATAGCAATTCATTTGTATTTTTTTCCTTTTTTTTTTTTTTTTTCATTTAGCCAATACTTATTTAGAACCTACTGCATTCTAGAATTAGGTAACAACCTGGGCAAGTTAAAACACTTCAGTTTGGATTTTCTAATGTTCCCTGTGTGAGAGACCTTTCTAATTCCTGAACTCATAATTGCCTTCTGGTTATGTAAAACTGATTTAGATCAGAAGATACTGTTATTTATATACCTAAGGTTTCTAATAAAAGGGAAGCTGAAAAATTGATTTTATTGCATGCACAACACACATATACTAAAGCATTCTACAAATAAAATCCACCTTCTGCTTCTCTAGGCTTATAATTTCAATACGCAGAGGGGAATCTCTGTCAGCATGCAAAGAGAGAAATATTTTTCTATTGTTTTATCAAAAGATCTAAAGACAGAAAGATTGAAATGCATCAATTTCTAGTAACCACCAGATGGTGCTTTTAGTAATAAAGTTATGAGTTTACTTGAGTATTCTTTTTGTCCTTTTTTTAAAAAAATAAAACCAACCAGAAATGAGGATAGTATTTTGCCATGACATAATGCAAAGTCTATATTTTTTATTCTTATTAACATGTGTACTTGCAAAGCTCAGTACAATTTTTTCTATATCCCTATCAGGTATGTCAAATAACGACAGAGATGAAACACCAAAAAAGCTGAAGTTAATATAAGTATTCAAGCTCAATAATTTATTTAAATATTCTATGTTTATATAGTTGGAGTAATATAATTCCCATTACATAGAGATTCACATCTATTGTTTTAATTCATGCCAGTTTGGTAACACTTATTTTCCTCTGTGTATTTAATATTTTAAAATAATAAACATTAAAAATTTTAAGTAACTCATAAAGGTATAACGACCATGAATATAAGATTTCTGATCTTTCATGACAATGACTCTATTAACATTTGTTCTTAGCATATTTTATTTGGCCTCCATTTCTCTTATATCAGCTTAATTGCCTTATGTTCTTCTGGTCAGCCACCTTGAGTCCTTGTGAGACAGAATTTCTTAATTCAAAATAAGTAGGCAAATAACAATGGGCAGTATTTTAATAATAATCATAATTTCAAATATGTCATGCAAGGACATCAGAAAAGAAAAAGCCATATTATAATACCCATGAAGAGTTTCATTCTCCTTCCATTACCGCTATCTATTAGGTGGGACCTCCCTTGTGGGAAATTAAGGGTGTGGGTGAGATTATCTGACAACTCATAACTCATCTGTACCAGTTGTAACATGGGAGACTACTTTTTTTTTTTTTCCTTTTAATCTCTAGTCTCCTGTTAAAGTACCCTCATGCCTGTCTGTGGTGGTCATGTTATCTTTCATTTTTGACTTGAGTATGAATGGATTTAGCAGATCTGACATTAGTAAGGAAAAGGGAGGGCAGAGGCCTCAGAGTACATAGCATCTAAGAAGTCTCAACAAATAGCATAGTAGGGACAACGGAGAGTGACTCGGGAAGCCTGAAATTAATAGGCCAGTTTCCCCTAAAAAACAACAGGTAGAGGATCATATTACATTTTCTTTTTCACTGTTTATTGAAAGTTAATGAAAAAGGAGTTTAACTTCTAAGTGAACAATGCTAGAAAGGATGTTCTATGATGGTTCTTAGAAAAATTATCCAAATATGCAAGCCTAGATTTTGAACCCCAGATGTAAAGCATTTATGAATCTTCCTGTGGGGAAACAATAACACATCTTTAATAGACAACAAAACTTTATTTCAGTGGATGTCAAATCCATGTAGTATGGTTATTTCAAAATGTAGTTGTGCGGAAAGTGCTGCATTTGCACGACATACACTCCTATTTGAGAAATTGTGTAAGGCTGTACGCCAGAAAATCTGAGATGTTTACTACCCTAAAATCCCATATTGACTTATTCTACATGATGTAGGAGAAGGGGACATAAAGATAAGTTGAAAGCATTCAAAAACTCCCTGCTCCCTGACCCAGTCACTCCCGAAGGCTCCCCAGTGAGAACCAAATCAGCTTGAAGGGGTGGAGCAAGAGAGGGTTGAGTGAAATCAAGTAGCAGATAGGTTTTAGCTAAATTATTTAATTTTTACTCAAACTCGAGGCTGACTTATTTTCTCTGAGATGGAATTTAGGTCTTGTTGCCTAGGCTGGAGTGCAGTGGCGCGATCTCGGCTCATTGCAAGCTTGGTCTCCGGGGTTCAAGCGATTCTCCTGCCTCAGCCTCCTTAGTAGCTGGGATTACAGGAGTCCGCCACCACACCCAACTAATTTTTTGTATTTTTAGTAGAGACAAGGTTTCACCATTTTGGCCAAGCTGGTCTTGAACTCCCGACCTCAGATGATCCGGCCGCTTTGGTCTCCCAAAGTGCTGGGATTACAGGCGTGAGCCACCATGCCTGGCCTGGGGTGGACATCAATATAGATGTGTACCAAACTATACCCATGATAATTAACTGCAGTCCCTGAGTAACCCTGTTAAAAATATTTTCTCTGTCTATAGATGGAAAAAATAGCTGTGTCCAGTTATCCTTGACTACTTCAGTTGAAAACAATAAATTGCACCCTAAATATACAGATGGAATCCAGCTTCTTAAGTTGGACAGTAGAGACTTCTGATTGTAAGAGTGATAGTAAAATCTAAAATATTAACATTTTAGTTCATCCTAATGCCTATTACTCATATTTCATTTGAGGTGTGGAGAAATGTGTTTGAAAATAGTTTCTTTTATTTCCTGCCCAGTTAACCATATCAGACATCCCTTCAAATGAGTATTATATCTCCATCTTTAATATATGTAATTATGAATTAGTTATTGGAATCATCATACACTAATATCAAAATATCGAGTCACACTAATTTCCTCACAGCTTAAAATTCACATGGTTTCTGGTAAACTAAGCTCTGTGTGTGTGTGGGTGTGTGTGTGCGCGCGCACGTGTGTGTGTATATATATATGTAGCTTATACATACATATGTAACTTTTTCCTCTCTCTCCACTCTCCCAAAGTCCCAAATAGAGAAATTTCTCTTCTGAAGATGCACCATTCTGTTGATTTGTTTTTGTTTATCTACATAATAGCCTCACTTTCAGTTTAATAGAAAAACATTGATACCTGTGACTTGACATTTTAAATGTGAGGGGTGAACCAAAAATATGCCTGTTCTTTTTTCTTAATAGTAATCTCTGACCAGGTTTCATATGAATTATTCTCTATGAACATTTTAGGATAGCCATTTGCCAACATTCAGCTCTATGACAGTCCCATGAAAATAACCTACTCCAAAAAGCAAGGATACGATAAGTTGGATGTTTCACATTATGTAGTCCCATAATGGGATGTGCTGAGAATAGCTCCACATCACTTCTGTGTGCTCTTAAAAATCCATAACCATGATCTAGCAATGCGAAAATATCAGATAAACACAACTGAGGGATATTGTACAAAATAACTGACCAGTATTCATTAAGAGTATCCCAGGCCGGGCGCGGTGGCTCAAGCCTGTAATCCCAGCACTCTGGGAGGCCGAGACGGGCGGATCACGAGGTCAGGAGATCGAGACCATCCTGGCTAACACGGTGAAACCCCGTCTCTACTAAAAAATACAAAAAGCTAGCCGGGCGTAGTGGCGGCGCCTGTAGTCCCAGCTACTCGGGAGACTGAGGCAGGAGAATGGCATAAACCCGGGAGGCGGAGCTTGCAGTGAGCTGAGATCCGGCCACTGCACTCCAGCCTGGGCGACAGAGCCAGACTCCGTCTCAAAAAAAAAAAAAAAGAGTATCCCAGTGATGGCAGAAGAAGAAAGTCTGAGGAATTGTCACAGATTGGTGGAACTAAGGAGATATGACAACTCCATGCAATATAGGATTCTGGATTAGATCCTGGGCCTAAAAGGTACATTAAAGGCAAAACTGACAAAATTGAAATAATATCTATAAACAAGTTTAAAATGCTGTAGTAATGTATTTGTCTAGTTTCTATCATTTTTCTATAGTTTTGTAAACTGTTAACATTAGGGGAAGCTGGGTGAGAGTGTAAGTAAACAGTACTATTTTTGTAACTTTTCTTTAATCTTACATTGTTCCAAGATTAAAAAAAAAAGAGCAAGTAGCTATTTAAAAAATCTACAACACTGCAGTTAAAAAATCTACACACTGGCTCAAGCCTGTAATCCCAGCACTTTGGGAGGCCGAGACGGGCGGATCACGAGGTCAGGAGATCGAGACCATCCTGGCTAACACGGTGAAACCCCGTCTCTACTAAAAAAATACAAAAAATTAGGCGGGCGCCTGTAGTCCCAGATACTCCGGAGGCCGAGGCAGCCTAAACCCGGGAGGCGGAGCTTGCAGTGAGCTGAGATCCGGCCACTGCACTCCAGCCGGGGCGACAGAGCGAGTCTCCGTCTCAAAAAAAAAAAAAAAAAAAAAAAAAATCTACACACTCAGAACTTTACAGAAGTCAATCAGATTTACTAGAAACACTTAGTTTTCTAGTGTTAATTCTTACAAATGTTTATATTGGTTTAGCTTCAAATGAGAGTCCATTGATGAAAAGAGGAGTGTTATTCTCCTTTAAGAAACTACCCATTCTAAAATTATAATGATCACTTTTGTATGCAAATAAGACAGTATTCATGCCACATAAATGAATTCATACTGCCTCTTCCCTTACTCAAATTGGATAAGCTATCTTATTTCAGGGCACAGTGGTATTAAGTAGGGAGGTTATTTGATTTGGGCTTTGTCCCTTGAAAAGCATAGTTGTATTTTCCAGGTGTCATTTTAATTTTCAGCCAGAAGATAATGTGACCTGCAGCAGTTCCATGAAAGTTTTGGGTCTGAGTTTGCTTTTTCAAGGTGTTGCCAAGTCCATAAATGTTTACTTTGAGCTTCCTGTGCGTCTCAACATGAGTCAGATCTAACAATTTAAAAAATACGTTGTTTATGCCAACTAATTTACCATGCAAATGTGTTTTTTTAAAAAAAAGAGCGTTAGGAATTGAAAGGAAAATGTTGGTTTAGAGAGAAAAACAATAATTCATTAGTCTTACATCTTTTGAGAAAATAAAATCCTTCATGTGAGCCTTTGTTAGCTTTCTCACTAACCTATAGTAAGTCCAAGTTTTTTGATAGTTCTTAGATATGAAGTGCTTTTTTTTGGTAATTGATAGGCAATATTCAGTCAGTGGTAGGTTTTATCTATATAGGGAACAGAAATAAGCCAATAAGCCAAATGTATTTATTAAAAGATTCAATCATACTGACTTCCATCCCCTTACCAGTTCCCTCACCCCACCACAGTGTCCTGGCCATATTGATTGTAGTCTGCCTATTCTGTGTGAACAACATCAGATGGTGTCATCTAATTTTAGGAATAACACTGACATCTTCATGAAGAAAAGACACATGGGGGAAAAATGTCTATTCAGTATTTGGGATAATCATTCAAATAAAAAAACAGTGAAAATTATTATGTTTATTTGGAGATAACACAATTTATGACAAACTTATATAAAAGTTAATGAAAGCTCATAGAAATAAAGTCAGAAAAGCTAAAAGAAAGCAAGAAGAGCCTAAAGAGAAGATAGAAAACAACACAGAAATATTTATTTTAATTCTTGATAGAGATAAAATGGCCTAAAAGAAAACCTTGCTTTTTAACTGGAGAATGAATACCAAAACTGGTTATTTTGATTATAGTCACATTATTTGCCCATTATTTATAACTTGCAAAAAACTGCAAAAAAAAAATGATGATTACAGTTAATATTTGTCATATGTTATTTTAGAACCCTAACTTCTTTGATATAGAATATTTGGATGGCTATATATGCTCTTTAACTTTTTTCACTTTACATTTTATCATGAAGATTGTCTCAACTACAAAAGGCTCTTAAGTGTGATTCTAAATGTTTGCATAGTATATTCTCTTGTATAATTGTACAATGATTTATTTATTTTCTTTGATTTGATTTCTTAGGTCAGTTCCAAATTTCATTATTAGAAATATGACTATGAAAAACCTCCGTGTTTATTAAAATTCACTAATGTTCAACTATTTCTTATCTAAAAGTAGAATTGCAAGGCAGGCACAATTGAAAGATTTCTGATACTTAATTGGCAAATTGCCTTCCAAAAAGAGAATAGGTCAGGTGCAGTGGCTCACGCATATCATACCATCATTTTGAGAGGCCGAGCAGGTGGATCGTTTGAGGTCAGGAGTTTGATACTAGCCTGGGCAACATGACAAAACACCATCTCTGCAAACTATCCAAAAAAAGTAGGTGTGGTGGCACGTGCCTGTGGTCCCAGCTACCCAGGAGGCTGAGGCAGGAGGACTGCTTGAATCTAGGAGGCAGGTGTTGCAAAGAGCTGGGGTTACGCACTGTACTCCAGCCTGGGTGACAGAGTGAAACTTCTGTCTCAAAAAAAAAAAAAAAAAAAAAAAAAAAGATAGCAATTTATATTTCCATTATATTTTCAGCCCTGGTATATAGGAGTATGTGTTTTGCCAAACACTGGCCAGCTCTGTAGAGACATGTTAAAAAATCTATGTCACATCGATTGTTTAAAACTAATATTGTACTGTTATTTCAATTTACTTTAAAAACTTTACAGTTGAACATTTTTCTTAATATGTTTATTGGCAGAGTCTTTTCATAATTGTCTATTTAATCTCTTAGATCTTTTTAATTTTCAGGCTTGCTGAGAACTTATGCATCATTCTGTAAAGTGCTTTACATATATTATCTCCTTTCATTTGGATGACTGCTGTAATTGGGAGGTGTTGAAAGTTCCCATTTATAAATTGGAAATAAAAGTTTACCATGTAACTGACCCCAAATTATAGAGCAAGTAGCAAGAATCTAGAACCATTATGTCTCTATCAAAGAGAAAAATCACACTGGACAAGATGGACAGACAGAAGTTGATGTTATTGCCAACAATAGAGGAGAGACCACCAAGTGTAGATTCCCTGTTTCAGTAAGAAAAAAAGTCTGGAGAATTTTTAAGAACTAGGGTAGGGGGCTGACAGGTTACCTGTGTTTGCTAATTCTTTTGCCCAAAGGAAAAGTAAATGTTCTTATATCTTCATGGCAGGAGGTAGTTTGACAACTTGGAGCAAGGCTCCAGTCAAAGTTGGCTTCTACCCTCTCATAGAAGCTAAGAGAAAGGGCAGTATCTTCTGTGATGATTACATTTGGAAGAGTTGGTTCCCAGATCCTTGAGAAAGACAGACAGCCATGGGTTGTAAAACTGGCAAGAGGCTTTAAAAATCTTTACATCTCAAAAGGGCAGAGAGAGAATGTACAATTAAATTGCTCTTACCGCCCCCAACCAAAAAAAATTGCTCAAAGGAAAGGAAGGTTAGGATCTAGAGTCAGGAAGAAACCTGAGTAAAGTTTAGTCAAGCATTCATAATACATTTTGATATTCAAAGAAATTAATGCTCATTCATCATAATTATTACAAATAATTTTTTAAAAATATATTTTACTTTATAATTTAGTAAATTTTATAGCACTAGCAATCTATAGTTGTTATAGAAAAATGATAAAACCTTCAGTGACAAAAACTATACTAGTTATGTATATGAGATATATATAAATGTATGTGTTATATGAATGAACAAGACCTTTTAAATATTATTCCTTGTAAACAAACACTTCTATAATGTCATCCTAAATTTCATCGTAACACTTTATCAGTGTTTAATTATTTTTAAGCAAACTTTACTGGTTCACATAGATTGGTGTCGACCTAGTCATAACTGTGTAGATGCCACACGCTATTCCAGAAAAAAAACTTTAATTTTGCATAATAACGTATTATTGTTATTCTTTATTACATGCAACACTGTACAAATAGATGCTTATCTCCTTACAATGGGGTTACTTCCTAATAAACCTGTTGTAAGTTGAAAATATAATGTCAAGAATGCATTTAGTAAACCTAACCTACAAAGCCTCATAGCTTAGCCTAGCCTACCTTAAACATACTCAGCACAATTCCATCAGCCTACAGTTGGGCAAAATCATTTGGCAGCATAGTACACTGCAGACATCGACTGTTTACCCTCATGATTGCCTGGCTAGCTGGAAGCTTTGACTCGCTGCTATGGTCTAGCATCACTAGAGAGGATTGTAGAGCACATTGCTAGCCCAGAAAAAGATCAAAATAAAATTCTAAGTAAGGTTTCTACTAAATGTGTCTCACTTTCACACTATCATAAAGTAGAAAAATCAAACCATTGTTTAGTTGGGGATCCTCCGTATATCGTGGGTAATTTGCATGTAATCCTCTAAAGAGCCCTAAGGGTAAGGTACTATTTTCATCTCTATCTTTCATATAGGAAAATTTAATCACAGAGATATTAAGTTATTCCCCTAGAGTCACACAGCTAGTAAAACAATTCTGCAGAATAACTTTTAATTAGTAAGCCTGCCAAACATAGGTCATACATTAAATGAAAACAGCTGATTGAAAAGTGATAAATATGATAAGATCCTATTCTTAAAAAACTAATTTAGATAGATCTATAAAGTATAAAAGGTTACAAATCAAGATCTGAACAGTGCTTCTCTCTGTTGATAAACATTTTGTTTTCTCACTTTTGTTAATTATTATTTAAGCATGGAATGCACTTATATTTATTTTTGAAAATAGATGATTGATGAATCTTCATTCACTGAATACTAAAACACAGCAAATTTATATAAAACAAACCAAGAAAGATGTACCTAGAATATGAAGAGTTATATATTTATGGACACCATCTGCTGCAACTTTTTCAGTATTTGAACATTTAAGAAAAAAAATTAAGCTCTTAGAAGCTTTGAATATGATGAACAAGCTTGATCTAAAATATGCGTGAGTTAGCTCCCTACAATGATCTGAAATCTAGACATTCTCTAGAAATTGCCTCTTTAGCCAAAGAGGATATTGTAAGTTGCATTACAAACTACTTGGTGATAGCAAGGAATATTTGGTTCAAAATTAGGCATAATGATTCCCATTGCAACGTGTCTTCATTTTATCATAGACTTTTGTAATAAAAATATTTTTAAAAACAGATTTTTCTTTAAGGAAAAAATAACAATGCATTAAAATATTTGATTTTGAATAGGGTGTGGTTTCCTAAGGAATTTGAATGACACTGGGTAGTCTTTGAAGAATCATTGATGTTTAGGAATACTTTTGTCTTCTGGGAGAAGAATGTTGGCATTTTCAGAGTTAGGCTTCAGGAAGAACACTCTATCAACTGCATGTAGGAGGAGAAATTGGGGACCGGAATACCACACAGAAGATCATGATAACAATTGATTAGCAAGAGGGATAATACGTGCTAGGACTTCAAAGCAGATGAAAACAAATATAGGGCAGAAGAAAACTAGGAAGGATGCTCAGGGGTGCCGGGATGAAGGGAAAGGTAGGGAGGCACATCATGGCACCAGGTCCCAGGAAAAGGTAGGGAGGCACATCACAGCACCAGGTCCCAGGAAAACGTAGGGAGGTACATCACAGCAACAGGATTTCAGGAAAACGTAGGGAGGTACATCACAGCAGCAGGTCTCAGTAAAAGGTAGGGAGGCACATCCCAGCCCCATGTCCCAGGGAAAGGTAGGGAGGCACATCCCAGCACCAGGTCCCAGGAAAAGGTAGGGAGACACATAACAGTAACAGGTCCTAGGAAAAGGTAGGGGGGCACATCCCAGAATCAAGTCTCAGGAAAAAGTAGGGAGGCACATCCCAGCACCAGGTCCCAGGAAATAATAGGGAGACACGTCACAGCAATAGGTCCCAGGAAAAGGTAGGGAGGCACATCACAGCACCAGGTTCCAGGAAAGGGTAGGGAGGCACATGCAAGCACCAGGTTCCTAAGAAAAGGTAGGAAGGCACATCCCAGCACCAGGTCTCTAAAAAAAGGTAGGGAGGCACACCCCAGCACCAGGTCCCAGCAGGCTGATTTTCATTTAAAGTTTTGATTTTAACTTTCTCAAAATCTATGTCTATGGGTTACAGTTTTCTAGTGATGGAAGGAAATAAAATAACCTAAAGAGATGGTACTCAATTTTTATATAACTGTATTTACTCTAACTCTTGGCATGCACCCTTATCTTTCTCAAGTGTTTTCCCTCTGTTCCCACAACTCGGATCAAGTAAGAGGCGTCTGTGCTAACTCACTTGACCTCATTTGCGTGACTTCAATATCTCAAAATTCTCCCTTAACATATTCTACAAAGGTTATATCAAATCTCTATCATAATTAGATTTATTTCAGTTGGTATTTGGATTATTTTTTCTTTTATTCAAATAGGTCAAGCTTATTGGATGACTAGTTTCCATTTAGTTAGAAGAGATTTTAGGAAAGACAACATCTAAGCTATGATCTGAAAATGGAAGAGAGAGAGAGAGACAGACAGACAGAGAGAGAGAGAGAGAGAGAGAGAGAGAGTGTGGTCTGCTTTAAGAACTAAATACATAATTATGCAGAGTTGAACTAATTGAAGTATAGGTTTTACAAACCAAAGAGAAATAAATACAATGAATACTAATGTATTAATTAACAAAAATCAATTAAGAAATGTATTTGTCTTTAAATTTTAGATTTTTAAGTTGAAGTTCAAAGTAAATCACTGAAGCCATGCCTACTGATCTAAAATTATCTGGTAGTGTCAGCAAAATAAAATTGTATTTACATAATTATGGGTGATACCTCATTGATATAACTAAATAGGATTCAATAGCAGCATTTTTCAGTAATTGAAACAATCACAGTCCAAAAGAGGTTGAAAGGCACTATGAATAAAAGAGTCAGTTGTACATCATTAGAAAGATTTAAGTGACACCCAGTTAATACTGTAGAATTACACACTTTTGTAGAACAGAATATATTTTGAGAAATGGATGAGAAAAAAATGGATATTAATGACAGGGATCTGTGGGCAGTGAAAAGGATTGAAGTCAAATGACATATAAAAGAAACACCACATGTTTCAACAGTTTGTGTGTCCAAGGTGGGCGTGTGGAGAGTGGGTGGGGATTATGGGAACTCATCAACACTCCAATATTGAGGGATGACAAAAGGGAAAATACACTGTGTCTGCTATTTATTTGTGGGATAGGAAAGAGGAAACAAACTCAGAGTCCATTGAGCTCCACGTGCTTTGCCTCATATCCATTTAGAAAGTCCAGGGTAAACGTAAAACTGAATTGACTCCCAAGTCTCCTGACTACTCTAATTTTATTTTTTAACAAAGCCAGAATTCTCAATGGTTTTGGGTCTTTTGTGTGTGTGTGTGTGTGTTTTCTCTCTCTCTTTGTTAAATTTGTGTCTGACCTGTGTCTTGGGTTTACAGTCAAATATGTCTTCCCATCATTATTGCTCACTTTTTCTAGTAGCTTGACTGCAGTGGCTCACTACGGGCTTCAGATCAGCATCACACCTGCTGCCATTTATTTAACCAATTCATATAACCTTTCATATATGCCACCTACTGTGCTAAACACTTTACAAATTTTAACCCATTTGATTGTCAAAGTAACTTTATGAGGGAGACAGGCAGTAGTGTCATCAATCACCCACACTTTAACGATGTGCAAAGCAAGGACTTGAAGCTTGCCTCATTTCCCACAGCTGGTAAACACGATTCAATGTTGTATTCGCACTCCTGAGACTATGCTCTTCACCTAGCTACTCCGTTTTCTCCCACATCAGCATTCCTCTCTAGGATGCTTTAAGTTAAATAATTCCTCCTGAGCCCCAGAAGAAAAATGTGTTAAAAATGCATTCAAATTCAACTGGTCCAAGTGGTTCTTTTATTTTTTCCAAGAAAACTCAGTACCCTCATATGACATAGATTTTCTGTAGCAACATTTGCAAACCTCTGCTTACCAGTGAAAAGCAAACTTTGCAGTTCAAGACCTAAGTTCATGAAGAAATTAAAAACACATGAATTATGTGAGATTTAAATCTTTCAAATACATTATCACGTTCCTACTTTAAAAGTCTATTTTAGGTCAAATGATATATGTATATGTGTGTGTGTATATAAATATCTCTCTTACACATGCATACCACACACACATAATATTCTCTCTCTATATATATATATATGTATGTATGTAAATATATCTCACACACACCACACACAATATTCTCTCTATATGTGTATGTGTGTGTGTGTGTGTGTGTGTGTACGTACATATGACATCACAGAATATTGCCAGGATTATTATTATCAACGCTGCAATGCTCAGTATTATTTAAAAAATCATGGTGGTCTGGTACAGGTATTGACATATTGGTTGTAGTTGTCTGATCTTTCCAGCAGCAGCTGCTGGGCTTTTAGATGGAGAGAAGCCTTTGCTGCCACATCAGACAATAGTTTTGTGACAGATGTTTCATGTTCGATTGAAGGAGCACAGATGAAAATAACAGTCCCTCCATGCTTGTGAGACCACAGTTGAAAATGAGCAGTTGTCCCCCTTCCAGACAACTGCCATCAAACCCACAGAACCTTGAAATAATTTGCAGCCTGCTCTGCACTAAAATGAGGCTCACATAGTCCATGAGGCTGGCGAGCTGTAGTCTACAGAAACACAGAAGAGTCCATTTTCCTTTTCTGAAAATTCAGCTGTTACAACCAATGATTGACAACTAATGATAAAAACTGTCTCGAAGATTTTGGTTATTTGCTGTTTTCAAATTTATACATATATATGTGTGTTTCTATATACACATATATATGTATAAATTGTTATTATGTATACATTTTAAAAAACAGATAATTATGACAAAAAGAAGCCATTAATAATCCTAGTAGAGATAGCCATTGTTAACATCATGGTGTTTGTCCTTCCCCATACACACACACACAAATGCCCTTTTAGCTATAAACATATGAGCTTAGCATACATAGTTTTATAACTTCATTTTTTCAGTTTTTTTGTAAAGAGCAACATAGCAAATATTTTAGGATTTGCTGCCTAGATAGTCTCTGTCACAGCTGCTCAAGTTGGCCATTGTGTGGTAAAAGCAGCCACAGACAATGGTTAAATAAATGGGTGTGGCTACATTCCAATAAAACTTTATTGACACAAATAGAAAATGTTCCAGAATTGGCCTGTGTGTCATGATTACCCATGTTGGCCTATACTGTTATTTTAATGGCTACATAATCTTCCATACTATGGAGATGGCATGATTTATTTTAGCTTTTTGCTCTGGTGAGATATTCCTTGTGCTTTTAGCCTTTTGTTATATCTATCTGTCTATCAATCTATCTATCTATCTATCTATCTATCTATCTATCTATCTATCATCTATCTGTCTGTCTATCTATCTATCTATCTATCTATCTATCATCTATCTGTCTATCTATCTATCTATCTATCTATCTATCTATCTATCTAAGCTTCTGGCCTGCCAAGGATTCTACTGCAATCATGTTGCCCAGTACAGTGGCTAGTATACCAGGGGGCTAGCTTTCCTGCCCATTAACAACTCTTCCAACCTGATTGGACTTCCAGGCCTTTTCCTTCCTTGGTAAGCCTTGGATTACCTCCATTGATTGTCTCAAGTGTATACCACTTTATGAGAGAGATTGATTCAAGACATTCTTTAATTGGTATGCTATTTTATTATGGCCCTATCTGCACCAATTTTGCAGATATTCTGCAAATTTTTCAGCCTTTTTCAGCTAGGGTTTTACACAGCTTAGAAGGTCAATGAAGTTTATTTCTCATATTCTCACATTTCCTGAGTCTTAAGGACAGGAGGGAGAGTCAAACATTTGTCTCTGTACTCTTCCTGAAAGACCTGTCCATTTAGTTTTTCAGTCCATGTTTCTATGCTAATGTTATTTAAAAGTGCATTATTTGAACTGTGCCTCAGTGTCTGCATTACTGCATTGAAAACGATAGGAAAAGGTTACCATAAAGTGTCTCTGTTTCTCCTTTTTTATTTCTAACTCCATTATTCTTTTTGTTGAATACGTTAATAGAATTGTTTGGCCTTTTTTTTACATATCTGTTTGTTTTGCAATTTGTATTATCTATGCCAGGAAATTCTGGGTTTGAAAATGAGATCTTTTGTGATATTGAGTTTATGGCTAGTGTTTTCATTTTTGTTGTTTCTTGAGTCATGGTTTGTGTATTCTACAGAGATGTAGAGTTCGCTTAACTGACCCCAACCCCCACCCCCATGCCCCAATAAAGCATAATTGGATAGAGGCTGCTACCAAAAACAAAGACAAAAAACAAACCAAAATAAAACAAAACAAAAGAATGGAAAAGAAAACAAAACAGTTTGGCCTAAGAGACAGTAGGTCTTTCAGCAAACTTTGTCAATGTACATGGATTGCTGTGGTGATAGCTGTCAGGAAGTAGGAGTGACAGAAGAAAAATGGGGAGATAAAATGGCATTTATTTCTTCACTTACATAGTGTGGATTAAGAGACATTTTCTCAAGATAACAGAAGAATACATACAGGCTTATATATGTTATTTAAAAGGACAAACATAAAAAAAAATGCCTACCTACAAAACTCACATGAGGAAAGGAAATATGGTCAAAATTCCTCAAATTAAAAGGGGCTAGTCAGTTGATAATATTTGAGCTAAAATTTAAAAAGTCGAGGTGTTAGTCGATTGTTTACAATTACAGCAGTAACTAATGTAAGAATCAAAACAAGATGGAATGGTGCTGAATATTGAAACTTAAATTGTAAAGCAAAGGTATTGGTATCTTTCAATTTTTGTGTTGTGTTACTCTTTATCATTTGGGTTTTTTAACATGAATCTGAATTTCATTTTATTAATGATAAATCCCTTTATTTCATACCAAATATTTTATTATTATTGCTCATTCCTTTCAATCCTTTACCTATGCAGAAGCAAATAAAATGTTAAAACTATCTATAGATAAAATTATATAGATATATAATTATATAATATATAATGTATATTATATAATATATCTACAAAAATTTTAGCTATATTTATATCTATAATTATATAGATGTATATTATATTATATATAATATATAATATTATATATTATATAGCTGTATATTATATTATATATTATATAGATGTATATTATATAATATATAATATAATATGTAATTATATTATATATTATATAATATTATAATATATAATTATATTATATATTATTTTTATATATAATATATAATTATATATTATAATATTATACATCTAAAGAATTATATCTAATTGTATACATAATTGTATATTACATAATTATATATAATGTATATTACAGATAATTATACATTATATGTAATATATATACATAAAATTATACATAATATATCTATATATAATATAGATATTATAGACTATTATAGATATTAAATAATATTGTTATTATAGATATTGCATTCCAGGATGGTCAACAAGAGCGAAACTCCATCTCAAAAACAAAAACAAAGGTGTCCTTTCTTGTTTTCCAGAATAAAATTGATTGTCACAGGTTGATTAATATGTATTCAAAAGTAGATTTGACTGAAGTCAGTGGATTTTAGCAGAGAAGACATTTATAATTTATATTTCCAACAAAATAAAGGCTTCCATACACTTCTTTTGATAGGGAAGAAGAAAAAGGTATAAATTAGAACAAGCATTATTATGTTAATATATCTATATTATCTATAAATATATACTTTATATAATATATCTATATTATATATCTATATGATATATTGTATGTATTATAATATGTTATATATTATAATACTTGTTATATATTATAATATGTTATATATTATAATATATGTTATATAATATAACATATATTATAGCTCTATATTATATATTAGATATAATATATAGCTATATATTATATACTATATAGAGATATATATAGAGATATATAATATATAATATGTAACATATTATGTGTATCTATATGTAATTATATATCTATATATCTATATATTGTGTGTGTGTAATAGAAGTGACATATATTGTGTATGATATAAACATTGAATTATTAAATTTTAGAAACAAGCACAAATCCTAAACATTACATATCATATATATCATATACAGGGAAAATATCTGATGTTTTTTAATGTATGTATAAATTCCTGAAATATGAAATATTGGATGGATAAATATAATGAGAAAAGCACAGCTGAAAGGCAAAAATGTAACTAGTCATTCACATTTCAGAGAAAATTTCAGATTGGTCTCTAATTTATTTATATTCTATCAAATTTTAGAACTCAATGTAGACTACAAAAATATAGAAAAGCAGCATATAGCTATTTTAGAAAAGTATATGAAATAATGAATAGTATTTAATTTTACTTTTAAATGATTGCAAACATTTCAACTCATTAATTATAATTTACTGGCATTTAACTTTTTTCCCTCTATTTCATTACTTTATAAACTGATTGAGTGGAGGAAAAACAGCATATTTCAAAGTCAGGGTCAATGTATTGAACCTATCCTCAAATATAATTGTTTTTCACATCCCAACTTGGAAAGGTATCAACATCACAGAAAATTGCAATGACTTTATCACTAATTGGTCTCAGGTTAACTGCTTTAGGAAGAAGAGAGAGATATTAAAGATTTATAAGCAGCAAAAGCTGAATAATCATTTGAATACTAGAGGCATCACATTTGCATAACATTTTGGGATATGTCTGCTCCCAAAGTCTCAGGTGTGACTTAACAGAAACTATTAAGTTTAGGGTTTTGCAATGGAGGGTCAATTAGCAATATCCAAAAGCCATGCTAAGCTGCAGTAGAGCTATTGAAAGAGGTTACATACCAACCTGATATAAGCCATTGTTCCTGCAACTTGTGAGGTTGTGTTTGGCACCTTTTAGATGCCAAAGTATGCAAAAGAACACAAAATTTTATTTCGGTTTCTTATACATCACAAGGCAACACATATTAAAATTCCTTTAAAAATATACCTTTGATTTGGTAATTGCACTTAAGATAGTTTATCTTCTGTAATTAGAAAATTAAGGAATGGAAGACAACATTAAAAAATTGAACCTAATTATATATACACAAACATCTGGGATTGGATTCACAAATTATGGTACATTCATACAATGAATAACATGTAGACATTAAGAAGATGTAAACGTGGACACATGGTCATAATACTTGGTTACATTTAAGTGAAATGTAGGTTACAAAATGATGTAATCCAATATATTCATAAAAATAGATGTACATACTATTATTCTGGCTTATGTATGCCTTCAAAATATTCTATGCTGAATCAGTGACAACAATTTCATTAATATATTTTTTAAAGTTTAAGATGTTCCAGGATTATTTTATTATTAAAATATAAAGTAGATAATTCTGATTGTATTATTTAAATGTAATACTTTGCACATTTCTCAGAAACTACAACATCAACCTTTTTCACTTTAAATTTAAGGTATCACATCAAAAACTCATCTTACCAACTTTTAGTAGCATAACAAAGCAATGATTTTAAGAGCTCTGCAGTAACACATGGATATGCAATGAAAATTTTAAAACATGCATTGACTTTTAGGGCTATGCCTGTTGAATATTAAACACCTGAAATTGCTAGTGCCTAAAGCACTTCATTCAGCAAAATGTATATAAACTTTGGAACGGTTTTAAAGGCACAAGTCTTAATAACCGAAGAGTAAGGTTGAGAAGAAAGTTAACCACAAAATTGTTTTTGTATAAGCAACTTTTTAGCTACTACCTATATTGAAACTGAGATTAGTATTTTAACATTTTGAGAATTTAAATTAAATTCAAGCACGCCTCTTAACATGTTCCTAAGAGTCTCAAAACTGTTGCAATTTAATTTTTATAAATTAAAATTTACAGCATATAGAATTTGTGTTTATAACATAAATATATAAGAAATTTGAAAATTTAATTTCTGTATATCAACAAAGAAAACTAGATAATTGATGTTTTGGTGTTCAATTAACTAGTTTGGGTTTAGAAAAAATAATCGAACCATATTCTCGAATAATTAAGATTTATGTGTACTTTCTCAACCTCAGCTTATACAGTACAACATTCTCTGAGTTTAATGTGCATTAAAATGTTTGTTTTTCTCATACATACACATGACATGATCCTCTATGGTGAATTAATCTACAACGAATGGATGAAAAGATTGGCTAATTTAGACTCTGCATAATTCTTGGTATATTATAAAGGGACCTTAAGTGACATTTTTTAACAGCATTAAATGTACCATAATATTTTAAGAAGTTTTGGATTCAGAAAGCCATTCACTTGAACCTTGGCCACACTGTGGACTGTGTGATTCTGAAAAAGTTAATCAATTACTCCAAGCCTAAATTTACTTATATGTAAAATGGACATAATAATACCAATTTCACATGGTTTAAGAGTAAATGAGATAATGTAAGGAAAACACTGAGCCTAATGACTGATCACACACTAATTGCTTAGTACATGCTGATTAATATATTAACTCAATTATTAGCTATTGGGGCATTAGTACACAGAGCTGGTAGCCATTGTAATAAATCAGAGGCAAGATAAATCCCCCCCGCCCCTTGCTTTCTGTTTGACTCCTATGTCTCAAGTATTTTTTTCAGGTTTGCAGGCTGACTATTTTTTTTGCATGTATTCTCAGTTGTTTTATGGATGAAAGAAGTTCCATTGAAGTGGTCTAGATGAAGGACCACTAAACACAATACCTCTTGCCACTAAACACAATACCTCTTCTTTCTGGATTCAGGAACTTGGCATTCACTTTTCTTTATAAGATAAAATATTTATAAACTATACATGTGATAAAGGCTTAATATCCAAACAAAATCAGGAATTCAAATAATTCAATAGCAAGAAGTCAAATAAACTGATTTTAAAAATGGTCAAAAGACCTAAACAGATGTCTTTCAAAAGACATACAAATGGCCAACATGTATATGAAAAAGTGCTCAACATCACTAATAATTAGGGAAATGCGGAACAAAATCCCAATGAGATATCACTTCATTTCTGTTAGAATGACCACTATCCAAAAGACAAAAAGTAACATGTATTGGTGGAGAAAAAGAAACCCTTGCACACTGTTGGTGAGCATGTAAATTAATACAGCCATTATGAAAAACGGTATGGAGGTTTCTCAAAAAGTTAAAAATAAAATGATTATATAATCCAGCAGTCCCACTACTGGGTTTACATCCAAAGGAAATGAAATCAGTATATCAATGAGATTCCTGCGCTCCCATGTTCACTGCAGCAGTAGTCACAATAGCCAAGATATGGAATCAATCTAAGTGTCTGTCAACAGATAAATGGATAAAGTTAATGTGATATATATAAACAACGGGATATTATTCAGCCATAAAAAGAAGGAAATCATGTCTTTTGTGACAACATGAATGAATCTGGAGAACATTATATTATATGAACTAAACTAGGTATAGAAAGATAAATACCTGAAGACCTCACTTATATGTGAAATCTATAAAAGTTGATCTCATAGAAGTAAAGAATTGAATGGTAGTTACTCATTCAACAATTTTTTATTGAGTGCATACCATGTGATCAGAATTCAGATGTATTGAGGACAGAGTAGTGTGCCGTATGGGACACTAATGGTGTTTGATAAAGTCTGAGACAGCAATCAAACCCTGTTAGAGACTTACCATTTAAAGTAATCATCCTTGTTCTAATTTATTACTTTTCCTTCTTCCCTATCAAAAGAAGTGTATGGAAGTCTTTATTTTATTGGAAATATAAATTATAAATGTCTTCTCTGCTAAAATTCACTGGCTTCGGTCAATTCTACTTTTAAGTACATACTAATCAATCTGTGACAATCAATTTTATTCTGGAAAACAAGACACAGTTTTGTTTTGTTTTGTTTTGTTTTGTTTTGTTTTGAGATGGAGTTTCGCTCTTGTCCAGGCTGGAGTGCAATGGCGTGATCTCTGCTCACTGCAACCTCCGCCTCCAAGACACCGGGTTTTAAGCAGATGACTACAAATTTCAGTTTTATATTTGAGGAAGATTTTTCTGGGAACATTATAGAGGGGATGAGACAGATACATAGCATTGCGCTCATCCAGGAAAAGCAAAAATTGTCAGGGCCTCGGCAATGGTGGAGTCTAATTTATATATTAATAGATAAATCTTTTTATGTTAACATTAAACAGTTTTGTCATTTCTGTTTCTAGGAGCGTCCACCTACTTTGCTAAGTTGTATTCCTCTTTTACCCTCCCACCCATGCCATGCAAAATGGCTTTCATCCAAAGGCTAGGCTGTATTAAGACAGACTGCTTTATCCTGACGTCATCTTCACACAAAGTAGCTCTGTCTCCTCCCTTTCCTAATATCTCACTGATAGAAGTTCCCGCAACCTTATTCCAGTCTCGGGAAGGGGTGTGTGCATGTGTGGATGTTTTACTCAAAAGCACTATAGAAGACACGTAAAAGTAGATTGATACATCAAGTAGCTTCTTCTGCTATAACCAACACAAATACCCTCTGCTCTTGAAATAATTCCCATGGGATATTATACATCAGTAAGATTGACCAAGTGTTTATTGAAATTATCTCCTTATACGCAAAGAAGCTGTGTTGTTTACTTTTTATTTAATTCTCAAAACAACATTGCTAAGCATATTTTTACTTGCAACCCTGTGATATTTTTCATTATATTCCATGCCTTTAAGGAACTCTTGAATCCCAGTATTAATGCTTTAGAGAGCCATTTGCAAGGAAAAAAGCATCTGAATTGTCATGTTCAGTGATTAAAAATAAGTGTATATTTGAAATAACAAAGCTGTTTAATTTTTAAAATAAAAAGTAGATCTATTTACTATTTCTTGAAATAAATAAAAAGGCCTAGAAACGATGTCATGGATGCCACACTGAAGCAAGACAGCATGGTGTTGTGACTCAATTATTTTTGTATTAGACGCATATTTTATTACTTTAAATTTAAACTCAGTTTGAAATATTTTTGATGGAAATTTTACTGCCCTGATATGAGTTTGCAGTGATGACTAGAAAAGTATGTCTTTATTTCTATCTATTCCTCTATTGCTTTTCTGATGCATGGAAAATGAGCCAATTTCTGCTTAGCTCTCTTTTTCTGTCTAGATGACATAGAAACTAAGAAACTATGTCTAAGATAGTTTTTAAATGATTTCACCTTTTCTCATTCCTGGTGAGTCTTCTATGACTTTAATATTTTCAAGTGTTGCTAGGCAATAGCTTAACTTTTCTTTATTTCTTGCGATTCCTTAACTTCTCTGTTACTGATGAGTTATGAGTGGAGGTCAGAGACATACAATATGTGATGTCTGTGCTGTGCTGGAAATCTCTCTACAGCCCACTAATAAGTGAGTTTAATATAAAGAGACTAGGATACTACTCATTTGCAGCTCTATTAGCAAAAATTCAGCCTAATAATTCAAACATAGGGAGAAATATAATTACATGAGTAGATTGCCAGCTGCCTCCTGCATTCCTCTTGTGTCTCATGGGGCAGAATAAAAGCGACTGCAATTATAGTTCAAATCTCAGAGGAATATTAATGTGATAGTTTTAGCAATAGCTTTCTTATTTTTTGTCAAGTTGTGTTACTAAAAAGGATGGCTCTGGTAATTTGGGCAGTATTACTTTTTGTTAGTAGTAATTACTACTGAATATAGTCTCTGTGACATAATATCATAAAGAAGTTCTTCCCAGGACATGCACCATCCGAATGGAAAACCTCATGAAATGCCATTCTTATTTATTAAATATCATAATATTTTATGTTCGTAGTGCCTGCTTAAATTCTTTTTAGCAAGAATTTGTTTTATCAACTATGGTGTTGTTATATCTTTCAAATTCAATTATGTCATTTTATAAACTCAAAGTTACCAATTCCTGACACAGTTATGATATTCTGAAGCATAAAAATTATCTGTTTTTATAAACCTGTTTAAGTATTTAAGGTTGAAGAGAAAAGCAACCTAAAAAATTCCATGAAGCATCTAATTCTGAAGTATATTGAATATGTGTAAAGTGTATTTTTCTATGATAGGTTTATGTCTGTGCTATTTACGCTAGATAACTAGAAAGTCCCAGCAACTTTAAAAGATATATAGCATGGTTTCATATCCTGTTAATTTAAAACAAGTCAAAGAAAAAAGTGCATCTATCTAGAGTCGTTTAAGGTGCTTTTCCATCTACCACAACTGATAAATGGAAAAAACACCCTGATGACTTACATCTGCCTTTTACTTAGTACGTATTGCAATTTTTGACTATGAAGAAACAGAAAGCACAGAGTAACATATATTAAATAATACAAGTTGCTATCTTAATCAAATGGATGAAGCTAATAGATAAGCGCTAAATATAATTGATAAGCACCAAGTGAACATATGAGCAGTCATATTAAATATGTTAAATATATGCCTCAGATCCTTTTCCAAGAAGTAGTAATTAATCAATACATGAAGATATGCTTGCATATTATATTATATACACGTGATTTACAGCAGCTGCAGCTATTTGTTGAGGTTGTCGTATGTGTTAGGTGCATTAAATGTAATGTGTCCTTGTTATGACTTTTTCTTCATTACTTATGCTACTTATTATAAACTCAATATTACAAATAAAGAATTGAGCCACATATGAAGCACTTAGCTCTAAATTACCTATCTAGTCTTTGGTAGAACTCAGTCTCGATCCTAGGTTCTAATGCTAAAGTCTCTTAACTCTTAGTTATTTTGTCCTCTTCTTTGAGGACTCTGACCAAAGTTTAAAATATTTCCAATTTCCACCTAGGTAGTAGCATTAAAGATTAGTACAAATCTTATAGCTATGGTAACAGTTCTAATGAAAGAAAATGGTGAATAATCGCTTCTGCAAATTAGATATAAAATAACCTATGTTTCCTAGAAGTCATTGCTTTTAGGTACTCTATTGAACTGTTGACTTCAAATAAACTTTTAAAAGTCATCATTGGCCAGGTGCAGTGACTCATGCCTGTAATTCCAGCACTTTGGGAGGCTGAGGCAGGTAGATCACGAGGTCAAGAGATCGAGAGCATCCTGGTCAACATGGTGAAACCCCGCCTCTACTAAAAATACAAAAATTAGCTTGGCATGGTGGCACGTGCCTGTAGTCCCAGCTACTCGGGAGGCTGAGGCAGGAGAATCATTTGAACCCATGAGGCGGAGGTTGCAGTGAGCCGCCACTGCACTCCAGCCTGGCAAAGAACGAGACTCCATCTCAAAAAAAAAAAAAAAAAAAAAAAATCATTACCTTATATCATGTCCTCACACTCAGTGACAATGTGTTGTTAGATTTCCATATAGCTGTCAACATGTTTTCTTTGAAAGGTTAAAAGTGTTTCTTTTCAATAACTTATGATGGATAAACTCCTTGAGATTTCTTGCCCTCTTCCTAGAGTCTCAGTGTGTCTTACAATAGAGACTGAAACAGTTTTACTTAGGCTTTCATTTTTCCTTCATTCTATTTTGGAACTAGATGACCAAAATAAACAAGCGTTCTGCTATCATACAAAAGGAAAACAATTTCCCAGTTCTTAGAATTCATGATGAGTTTTGAAGAGTCTATTATTTAGTTCGGAAATCTTCTGGGAATTATTTTAAAGTTGAATTAATTATCCTTTACCACTTATAATATGGAAATAATGAAAATGTAAATAAGACTGTGATATCTGTGTGTGTGTGTATATACTATATGTGTGTGTGTATATATGTATATACATTTATATATATTTACATATGTATATATGTGTGTGTTTCTGTGTGTGTGTATACATATATATATAGAGAGAGAGAGAGAGAGATTGTAGGAAGAGCTACCTAGTATTTCTCTCCCTTCTTACTAAAGCTGGTCTGCATTGTTGCAAGTGACCATGTAGAGTGTCATATTAAAATGTAATTGCTAATCCTATATTTGTGCTCTTAGTTTAGTTTATACTTTGGTCAGAAAGAAACCTCCCTCTGTCTCATTAAATATAGAACTTTTTTATACATTATGTAAACCTTCTTGTATACTTTTTTGTATTATGTTTTATATAAACAATTTATACACCATCTTCTATACATCTTAAAAATTATCTTAATTGTTTCTCATAGAGCTTGATCAACACTAAATATTTGTCACTAGGAGGATAGAATTACAATTGGTAGTAAGAAAAAAAAATAATTTAAGCTATCAACAAAATTCCATTTTGTATTGGAGAATAAATGCAGAAAATAGCATTGTTTTCATTCAAGTTATTTTTCCTCTCTAATGATAGCAGCAGGATATTTTCTGATGAATGCAACATTAATTAGTTAATTGCAAATGTCATGAGGTTAAATTAGGGAGTATTGGCAAATTGCATTACTAGTTCATGATTTTGGTTTATCATCTATACAATGATTTTCATCTCTGGCAGGGCATAAAAATTGTCTCTGGAATTTTAGACATCTGTTCATGGGTTCCACCATTTAAAAGAGAGAGTGATTTAGTAAGTCTGGTGTGAGACTCAGAAATTGATTTTAAATTTTCCGTTAAGGCCTGTAATCCCAGCACTTTGGGAGGCCGAGGCAGGCGGATCACGAGGTCAGGAGATCGAGACCATCCTGGCTAACATGGTGAAAGCCCATCTCTAGTAAAAATACAAAAAAATTAACTAGGCGTGGTGGCGGGCGCCTGTAGTCCCAGCTACTCGGGAGACTGAGGCAGAAGAATGGCGTGAAACTGGAAGGTGGAGCTTGCAGTGAGCCAAGATCACGCTACTGCACTCCAGCCTGGACGACAGAGCGAGACTCTGTCTCAAACCCCCCCCACCAAAAAAAAAGTTCCTTTAGTGGTTGTCAAGTGAAATAATTTTTAGAAGTACTTATCTGCCTTTATTAGAATGTATTTGTTTGATAATAGATTCACACATAAAATTGGGGGCTACTATTCCTACTGACTGATTAATCCATTTGTCTCTTGATCTTGGATGAGAGGCAGAATTTACCCTCTCTTTACTCTCTCTCTCTTTCTGTCCTCTCTCTCTCTCTCTTTTAGTTTCTTACAGATCACATGCTCATCCATCATGCTTAATTCGAAAGGGTGCTGTTTATAATTTGAAATTTACACCATACAAATTTTCTTTGGAAACAATGCAAGATTTAAAAACAAAACACAAATTATCTTTGTAGGTGAATAAATCTTTGACCATGTAATCTAGTGTCAGTCCTAAAGCAGCATTGTAACAAAAGTGGATCTTTTAGAGAACCTCAAATTGATGAATTAAGAGCATGAAGAACCATAAAGTGGAAAACTTCTCTCATGACATCATTATTAATTGATTTTAAAGCTTTACTCTCTTGGCTCTTAATAAAAGAGTGAAAGTCTGAGAAACCCTGATATTACTGCCATAGGGACAGCATAGAGAGGCTCCTGGGAAGACTGTACTCAGGCTTGGTAGAAGAACCCCAAGGTATAAAATAGACCAAAGAACAACCAGACTTAATTAATCCCTGGTTCCAAAGGCATAGAAATAAAGAAGAAAACATTGACTAGCTCGTGCGTGAGGAAGATGCCTAAAGATCAAGCTTCTAAAGTCTGTGTGTACTTCTCTTTCCTCTAACTCTCTCTTTTTAGATAATGCCTCTAAATTGGAACCAGTAGCCTCATTAGAGGCACAATAGAGCATAGTGACTATAAAATAATTAGGATGGTCTCTGTAAATCAAAACAATAATCAGTCTCATTAAATTTTAGCTAACTTTTTATAGACCTAAATAAACTAAATAGTCAATTATTTTTACTATGATATAAAATTCATAAAGGAGGAAAATTTCTTTTGAATAGTAAAAGATCAGAAGGGCCTTCTACAGCCCCCTTGTGGCTTCTAAAATGTTAGAAGAAAACTTCCGCGTAGATGCAAAAGACAAAACGAAAACAAAAAGAACCATCACCACCACAACATCAACAACGAAAAAACCAAGGACGACAAAAACAAAAAGAAACAGGCAACAAAACAATAAAAAGATTTACTAATGCCAGCATACTGGAGGAATTTCCATTCATTACCCCAGGGAGCCATGATGAGAGTCGAGCTTTAGGGAACCCGCTCTCCTGTGCTGAGCCTAGATCTCACTTTCTGAAACAGAAACAAAATGAGAGGCACAGAAGCTTAGCCTTTGTCACCATGCATCCTAACTCAGAACAAGAAAAGTGGACAGGAATTCCTTTACCAAAGTAATGCTTATTCTCACCTCGGGCATCGTTCTGCATTCATGTGAGAAAAGCAATATCCAGGACATAGTTAGGTAAGAAGGTGTGGCTGGGGGTGGCCCAGCTCACTCTGGGGAGTGCAATTCTTGAAGCAAAGCACTTACTTACAGCAGGCAAAGTTCCTAATTTAAAAATGATGCTGCTGTTATTTTGACAAGAGACAAAATCCAATTATACCTTGTTTGCTTCTCCCAAATAACTGTATGCATTTTATATAAATTAACCATGCCACCAAATGGAGTAAGTGTTACAAGGAAAAAGAGTGTTGTTTTCTGAATTTAGTTCATAAATTTAAAAAATTGTGTTCAGGAACAACACACCATAAATAAAATTAAAAGGCATACCCAAAACCCAAGGAAACTGCTGTAATATATCTTATTACAAAGACTGTTACTGAATAAATAGGCCAAAAAACTTAAACATGCTATTTCTCACCTTCAAAAATGAAATACAAATTACTTACATAAAAACCATTTAATGCCATTGGTACTTTAGAAATGCAAATTGAAATAATTATATGCTATTTTGTTTTCTTATAAGAGAGGAAATATTAAATTGTTAAAATATATTTAGTATTGGGGAAAATATTGGGGAATAATTTCTCAAATATTTCTCTCGTATCTACAAGTTGCTATGTATTTTGAAGTTGGAATTTTTCAGTAAGTTGAACAGCTTAGGAAATATTTGCATTCTTTAATCTAATATATCTGTCAGAGCACAACAGTATATAAAAAATTAAGGATATATACCAAGAATTAACTACCCAGATATTTGCTGTGGAATTTGTAGAACAATGAGAGCATTGGAAACAAATATTTTTGACAGGTTATGTTATCAAATCAAATGACTGTCATGGCATGAATTGTGCCCCCTCAAGATTCATATGTTCAATTACTAATTCCTTGTACCTCAGAATGTCTAACTATCTCAATATTTGGAGATTAAGTCTCTAAAGAAGCAATTAAGTTAAAATGAGGTAATTGGAGTGGGTCCTCATCTAATATGATTGGTGTCCCTTTAGGACTAAATTTAGACACAACAAATAGAGAAGAAAGACAATGTGAAACTTGATGTGAAAGGGAGAAGATGGCCACCTACAAGCCTGGGAGAGGACTGGACTAGGTCCTTTTCTCAGTCTTCAGAAAGTACCAACCCTGCTGACACCTTCATTTTGGACTTCTAAACCTCCAGAACCATGAGAAAATACATTCCTGTTGTTTAAACAACTCAATCTGCAGTACTTCTTGTGGCAGTCCTAGCAAACTAATGCAATGATGGTCATGTCATACAATCAAATATAGCAATTTTCCCATATATTCTTTGGGAGAGGAATTTGCCTGGACTTGCTAATGTGGGCATAAACGTGGTGACAAATGTAAGAGCTCTTAACTATCTATCTTCTTTTAGTAATGTTTGCTTTTAATTTAAGGGAAAAATATATCTTTGTAAGAAATATTATAAATAGCAGAAAGTTTCTTGATCAAAAAAGGAATCTTAGTATAGAGTAAAACAAGTACTAAGACAAAAACCTACTATATCCAATGTAATATAAGAGGGTACTATAAGTGTGTTCTTAAAGTAATATGTAAAATAAAAGAAATTATGTTTGCTTTAAATTAAATACTTAAAAAGAATGACCATATCTGCATTTCCAGAAAGCTCATTAAATGTATAACAAGTGCAGTAATATAAGCACTATGGCTAGAAATGCTAGTATTATTGCTAATATGTAAAGTTGGCAGTACACTTGAAATGAGATTATTTTGATTCACCTGGAGTCATTTTTATGAATTTTTCATGATGATTACATAAATGTAATTTGCATTATATTTAAATGTTGCTTTAATGTAACACGAGTTAAATACAAAAAAAAAATCATATATACTGTTTAGATTTTTTCAGTTCTAAAATATAGATGGTAATAAAATATAAATCCTATGTACATAACCCATTGCAACTGAGCTCAGTTCTTTTCCAGTGTCATTTCGAGTTCCCTGTTGCCATAGTTGCTGCAAAGAAGATACGTTTTTCTAAAAGATTTATAAATAATGATTGCAATGTTTTTAGCTCTTTGTAGTGAAATACAATATCCAATACCTCTGAGTCGAATATAAATCTAAGCACCAGGGAGCCGTTCAAGTCACACTTGAGTCTTATTACAAGTAGGGCAAGAAAATTCTCTCAGTGGTATCCATTAATGTGCATTCTCCTGCCCACTGAAAAGATAAATCCCATGTAGTTAGCTTCTGAAGACATATGTAAGACTGTCTTTAAACTATATATCAGCTTTTGTTACTCCAAAGATCTAGTCAAACACAAAGAGGTTGCAATTTATTGACCTTTCTAAATACTAAATCAAAATATTTAACTTCTATGAATACATTCTGACTAAAGCCTGCATTCTTACTGTATCTAAATATCAGGTAAATTCTAATTTTTGTTTAGCAGGGAAATAAAGATATCTATATTTGATAACTGATATTAATTATGACTCTTCACATAACTGAGAAATCAATGTTCCAGAGTCATTTTCCTCCTGATTTTCCAAAAAAGTCACTGTTGATTGAATAGTTGATAATATTACTCCAAATACACCATCTGAAGTAGAAAATATACTTTAATAAAAATCCAAAAAACAAAAACAGAGAATAATGATAAAATAATACGTAAGGGTCTACAATCCAGAGATTTAAAAAACATGTTTTTGGTGTACACACATGTATATATGCATACACACATGCATCTATGTGGTATACATATATGTATTTGGCACACACACATTACATGGCTGGTCTAGACCACAATGCAGTAAGAAAACCTTATTTCAATGACTTAAAACAATAAATTTATTTGTTGTTCATATATACATTCAACACTGTTTAATAAAAGTGTTTGCTCCCTTTTGTCATTCAGGGACCACAGGCTGATCAAGTTTTACCTCTATGACATCACGTCTCATCATGAGAGTCCAGGGCTTACCATGGTAGGGAAGAGAGGATTAGTGTCCCACACCAGCAATTAAATTCTTTGGCCATAGTCCTTAAGTTAGTCAATGGCCTTGTCTAATTGCAAGGGATTGAAAATTATATTCCTCTCATGACACTGAAAAGAGAATAAGTGGCTGTGATTCAGCACCAAAAGGACAATCACAATGTTCTTTCACAAAAAATATTTATGTTCTTTTTTCTTCTTGTATTCTTTCTTCTTGTCTGTCTGTCAAAAATGCATATGAGCTTAGACTTTAGCTTATTTGTGTGTTGATCAAGAGAATGTCAATAATAATACCGGATATTTTTGTCTTACAAAGTAGATTTCTGTATTATTTTAGTGGTTGCCTGATTTTCCATTATAGGGATTTCTGGACAAACTGTCCACTTTGTTCATTTACCCCCTTCCCTGAGTTTCTCTTAATGGGTTTAACCCTGTCTTGGGAACTGCTTGAAACACGCTGTGTCTAATGAATCACAGAGTTTGAATTCTTCTTTCTGTCTTACGTATGTTTTTATTGGCATAAACTAAGTTCTCAACAAATATTCTTACTACTTTTGGTTATAGTCACAACTTCTTCATTTGGGTTTTATTTGCACTGTACCTTGTGAAAAGTCCTCAATTTCTTATTTAATGACACTTTTTTCTTCCTGATTGTACATTTTCATTCTACTTTCCAAATATGTCAATTTTTTCTGTACATTTCCAAGATAATTTGACAAGGGAAGCTATCAAATATACAAGCTCAATGTACTGATTTTATGTCAAACTGAAAAATTTTCTCTTGACACAATATGGCATATTTTTAAGGCAATGTAAACTTAAAGTCATGCAATCTAAATTAGGTTTCTAATTCTGCTATTAACTAGTGATGTGTTTTAGAGAAGTAATCGAATGGAACATAATTTTTACTTCATCATTCAAAAGAAAAAGATAACAACAGGTTTATCTAAGATCTATCAAAATAGCAAAATACAGACCATGGTGCTAAAGTATAATGGTCACTAAATACAATGCTTTTTAAATTTTTTTCTTTTCTCAAACAATTTTATCCCATTAAGATTTTCAGTTTTCTCTCATTTGAAGAAACTCTGCTAAATATTTGTATGTGAATGCTGTTATATTACTTTCAAGGTTTTGAACTTTACTGGCAATCTTTTTTTCTAGTGATATCAACTTAAATAAGATAGACCTATATACATGCAAACGAAATTATAATTTCATGGCTTCTTAACCTTTGAAATGTGCTTTTGAATTAAAAATTTGTAAAAAATACACATGGTAGAATTTGAGAAATAAGTAGTTTAAATTAATACTAAAATCTTTGTTGACTCCTCACTTTTCAATAGTTTTAATACTTTGACAAAACTTTCTTCCATTTTTTCTCACAAAACTTCACTTTTTATATGAAATTAGTTTGAATTATATTATAATATTTATTAACCCCCAATTTGCATACCAGAGAGGCATAATAAAACCTTATTTTCATTAACACAGCTATAGTTTACTTCCATCTCTCATCTGTATAATAAAATCTCAAACAGTGTTTTCTAGTATTAAGAAAATCTATGGCAGCTACTAAATACATGCACTGAGAACATAATATTGAATAAAGCACCACTGTTACCTTATTCAATAGGACAGAATATGGAGGTTATCTGTAGGCCGTGAGAGCAGAAAAGCCCAGCAGTAATATTCTCCTCTGAGACAGTTATGTGTATTGAGATTGGAAGATGCTTGAACTGGATGATCACAGGACACAAAGCGGGCATGAACCACATATCAGGGAGCAGATGCAACTCAGAAGAGCACAAATTCTAAGAACTCTAAAATAATCATGTATGGCTGGAAAATATTTTAAAAATCATGAAACTGTAGGAAACACAAGAGGAAAAGGAAGCTAGAATTACAGATATGGCTCTGTTGTGAAAGAATTTAGAGGCTAATCCTAGAGGCTGGACTTAATTTTTAAAAATTTTCATTATTACAGATACTGAATAATAGTACATATTTATGGGGTATATGTGATATTTTGATACAAGCACAGGATACCTCAAATTAAGGTAATTAGATATCCATCATCTTAAGCATATATCATTTTTTTGTGTTTGAAACATTTCATTTTTTCTTTTAGTTATTTTGATATATACAATAAATTTTTTGTTAACTATAGTTGACCTATTATGCTACCAAATATTAAGTCTTATTCCTTTTGTTTAACTATATTTTTGTATCCATTAACTATCTCCTCTTTATGCTCCCCTCCCTACACCCTTCCCAGCCTCTGGTAACCGTTGTTCTACTCTCAATCTCCATGAGTTTATTTATTTATTTTTACCTCCAACATATTAGTGAGAACATGAGACATATATCAAATGAAGGCATATGCCACTTTGAAGGCAATGAGACACCATTGAATTCAAGCATCCAAACAAAACTATTAGATTCATATTTAATCTCTCTTGAATTAATATCATATAGTGACTGGGAAAGTTTCACCTAATAGTTACTGCTACTTGATGATATTAGCATTTACATTAGTGTGGACTGGGCTTTTTATTTCCTCTAGTTTGTTTCATGAATCACACAGTTTAAAATTCTCCTTCAATTTTATATGTTTCATTGATTTCCATCCTGTTTTATCCTACAAAATATTTGATTGCCTATAAGGTATTAAAAACTGTAAAAAAAAAAAAAAAAAAAAAAAAAGGCAAACCAACTGTTAAAGAAGAAGTAGTATTCTCCCTAATACTACAATCAGAAAATAATACCTCCTGGATGTTTTTCCTGAAAGTTCTTTGAGGAATTAAGAGATAAATTAACTGGGAGAGAGGGGTCAAGAGGAAAGCTAAAGGGACACTATTTTGAGAAACATCGACAGTAAGATAGATTAAATATTGGGTGATTCTTCATATTAAACAAATATTTCACCTCAGAGGTTTTAAATATTGAGATATTTTTAAGTTCAAACATAATTAAATTAGCAAAAATCGTATATAATCTTGAATGCAAAATTCAATCAATCTGCCTACATTGTAGACAGAAATAGAGCTGTTTGAGTACAAGCTTGGAGTCCAAATTGTCAGTAGTAACCTAACTTGCACTCCAAATAACCATTTCTAAAAAAACCTACAAACATATTTTCTTGATCCTGCCTGTGTTATTATTGGCATGAGAGAAAATGACAAGTTTGTTTGTCAGCTGTGCATTCTGAAGCCCATGGTTAATACAAATGTTAATCAGGGTTATGAGAGTAGCTCAGGGATTCTGGTAATTGCACAGCATATAAGGCATGCATGGATGTTTCCATTCAAGTATAAACATGTAGTTAATGAAGTGTACAATCACTTAAAAAACTGTTTTCATACGCTCAGATTTAGAAATGTTGGGGATAGATAAATCCATTACCTTTCAAATTTTCCTTTTAAAAATAAAAACCTCTATTCTGTATTAGTACCTAAATTAAGACATGTTGTTGTAAGAAAAAAAAAAAAAGATAAAGGACTGAATTAAGAAAGGAACTATAAAAATATGCATAATGCTACCACTGTATAAATTCCTTTCACATATTGATGATATTGGTCAAGGTCCAGTTCATGCATGTAGTATTTTTTAATAAAAGGATACAGCTATACAAATATTTAACCTGCTTTAAAAAACATAAACTCCGTATTATAAATGTATTTGTATATCAGCAAACAACTATTCATTTTCAGAATATTGCAAAAGCCAAATGGTTTTTCATTATGTGGGTGAACAGTACATTAATTGATGAATTGTTTTATTTTTTTTCCAGTGTTTAAAGATAATGAGTAATGTGATAATAGCCTTGTAATTTTATTTTTGTGACTCCATCCCAGCTGGCTTCTCCTGAGATACCGCCGTGGAGAAACATGACTAAAGTTATCTCTAACTGCAAGAAAGTCTGGGAAATTGGGAAACAGGTTACAGAGGATGAGTTTGGCATATCATAATATCTATTTCCTGAGACTTACATACATATTATTTAAGTTTCTTCTAAAGATTAGATTCTGCCTGTAAAAATTTGAAGACAGACAAATGTTTATTTCTTTGTGTGTATTTTTTGCCTGGCTGTGTGCATATGAATGATGTCTTTATAGATAAAATGCAATGGTATGTTTATATGTTGGACATATTACCTTGGAAAATGATGAGTTCTTAAAATCAATACATATAATCTTTTCATAGTTTATGAATATTATCTTCTAAGTTGATATTGACTTTTCAGTTTTGTTCCTTTTATATTTACCTTTCCTTCAGAAAGATCAGCTTTTCAGATATTGTTCTTTCTGCAGTATCTTCTCACACTCCATTTCATTAATCTAATTTTTTACTGTTTTTCAAACAAGTTTTTCATATCATTTTCAGCAATATTAAGTTATTTATTATCTTCAAAGTGTATTGCAATTCCATTGTTTTGTTTTTAACTTCTCTTTCCTATCCCTTCTTTTATGTTTATCTTACAAATTTATTATTTTATCTAATTTATAAATTATTTTTTCTACTTGGCACTCTGCTTCTGATTAATAGTGGCCATGCTCTATTGTAATTTATTTGGTAAGTCAGTTTTCTGTGTTTTCCTTCTGGAACTTCTCTAGGGTCATATTTGCTTTTATATTAGTTCATACTGCTTTTGTTTTTCCTTTCTTTCTAATCATAGACCAATGTTGTTATAACTGGCTTCCTTTTGTTTGTTTTTCCTTGAAGAATGTTGAGACAACAGATTTGTTGAATGATACAAATACATTACCCTTTATTGTACACAGCAGTGCCCCTTTATCCATGGAGGATAGCTTCCAAAACCCCCAGTGAATGCTCAAGGAACGGATACTACCAAACCCTATGTACACTATGTTGTTTTTCCTATACATATGTACCTATGATAAAGTTTAATTTATAAATCAGGCATAGCAAGAGATTAGCCACAAAAACTAACTGTAAGATAGGACAATTATAACAGTATACTGTAATAAAAGTTATGTAAATATGGTTTCTCCTCTTAACTACTAAGTTACTGATAGGTGGGTAATATCCACTCTGCAGTGGATATTATTTATCCACTCTTTAGTGGATAACAGAGTAGATAATATTTATCCACTCTGTAGTGGATAACAGAGTAGATATTATTTATCTACTCTGTAGTGGATAAAGAAATAATTCACGTCCTGCACTGGATAGAGGGAAATGGCGCAAGATTTCATCACACTACTCAGAGTTGCATGTCATTTAATACTCATGAATTGTTTATTTCTAGAATTTTCTATTTGTTATTTTCAGACTGGGGTTGACCTGAGGTAACCTTGGGGAAAAAAATGGGTAAAAGAGGACTACTGTACTTTTGTTTAAATAAGATTTTATATATCTAATATGTACATATGATATCTATAATATATGTATTTTAAATTTTAAAGTAAAACATGAGTAGATATGAGGAGCTCCCCATTTGTAATATATTTTTACTATAATTCCTGTTGTTCTAGGGCGATGTCTTTTTTCCCTATGCCTTGTTCCATTCCCTAAGTTCTAAAATAACACAAGGTAAAGCGAACAAGCCAAACACAAGTGCTAGGTCTCTCCCTGAATTTCCATTATACCCCTCCTTTCTGCTTCTCTCCTCAGTAACCTACACGGGCTTATCTATGCAGAGATGCTGCATTGTGTAACCCACATTTCCACACCAGTGAATGATACAGAGGTCCTTCTTCTGGCACTGTGGCCTTGAACATGTTATTATTTTGTATTTTTCCTATCTACTCTCCTCATTTGTGCAAACACAGAGACGCTACATTAGGATTGAGCAAGAAAAAAGCAGTTGTACTCTCCCAGACTAGAAGAAGGAAAGAGAAGCAGAATTTATTTGTGAACATCTTCTGATTCTGAGAACAGATACTGTGGAGTGCGTGAAGTATTTTCTTATCTTTATATAAAGCAAATCTAAGATAGTCAATAAAATTAAATCTCAGTAGGTTTTCCTTCAGGTAGCCCATAATCCTCAATTAGAGTTATTTTATTCATTAAAAACATGACAATAGTTAGATTTTTTTATTGTGATGTCTTGGTATTGTTAATGACTACTTATATGTAGTCTGGACTAAACTGGAGTCTCATATCAAGATCCTAATTTGAAATAGAAGCCCTCTGTTTAGTGTGTACCCCTTGTAGTTTCTACAGTGTGACTTTCTTCTTTACTAGAGCTTTTTTTTCTCTTATATATATATATATATATATAGTTGGTGGTAATTTAGTGAAGAAAAAAAATGCCAATTAAGAAAAAATCATTAGCATTTTATAATGCTAAAATAGCAGATGCTTAAAGGCCAAAATGTTAGTTAACATTTAGTATATTTTAATCAGCTAGGCTAGTTTTATGATTTTTTAAGATTTTAACTATTTTTAATTAAAGAGTATGATTATTAATAATTATCAATGTTTAACAATTAAAAAACTAATATCATAAAATGGTATAATTTATTAATGTAAGCTTTGACTACATTGTATTTTATGTGTTTTAAAAAAATGATTTGATTTCCTTTTATTAAGTTATTGGCTGAGATAAATATAAAGAACAAGCTCTTAACCAATTCAAAAATCTGGATTTTAACCTACATACTCCATCAGAATTCTCATGATGGAAGCAAGATTGAGGCAACTTGACTGGTCCACATAAGTTTTTCAACTCTGAAAATAACAAGAAACATCGAATTTCACCATATATAAGATTAATCTGTCCAAAGTTTATTAGATTCTAATAATTTCAGTGGCCGTATTCAGTGCAGTTTAGCACACCTTGAAATATAGAGTTGATGTCTATAATTATGTATAAGAAAAAGTTACTGTGTTTAAGGAAAATGTTTTATTACTTTGGTAGCATAGACTTTTTATAATTATTTCCTTAAGGTTAGATTTATATCATTTTATTAGTGTTACTAACCAATATGACTTGTCCTCTCCAACATTGTGAAGATACTGACATATCATAATGGTAAAATTTGGAAGGCATAGAATGCCTAAAAATATATATTGCTTATCTTCTTTTATTTTAGACTATCAGGATTTTTTTTAATTGTTTTTTTGAGATGGAGTCTTCCTTTTGTCACCCAGGCTGGAGTGCAATGGTACGATCTCGGCTCACTGCAGCCTCAGCCTCCTGAGTAACTGAGATTACAGACACGCGACAACACACCCAGCTAATTTTTGTATTTTTAGTAGAAATGGGGTTTCACCATGCTGGCCAAACTGGTCTTAAACACCTGACCTCAGGCGATTTGCCCGCCTCAGCCTCCCAAACTGCTGGGATTACAGGCGTGAGTCACTGCACCTGGCCAGGATCTATTTTTAATAATTCTCTTTCTTATGGGATTTCTGAAATATTTGCTTGTAATACCTCATATAACTATATTTTTTAGTATTTCTATTGGCCATATATATTTTTTTTCTATTTTATGCTGAGTAGAATTAGTTTACATAGATTTAATTGTACTCAACAATTATTTAAACCTAGTACTAAGACATTTCCTTTTACTGCGAGTTGAAAATATCCCCATTATTTTTTAAAGAGAATTTGTGCTGGAATGATCTCAAATAAGTATTGGGTTGCTTTATATTGCAAGAAAATGAAAAAGCAGGAAAATAACCCACAAAAGTGTTATTAGAATAAAATTTTCCAGCTCAGTTTTACAGATATCAGAGGTTTATATCATTTGGCCTTTAGTTAAATACCCTGAACCGCCAGGAATAAAGGCTCTACAGTAGCATTAAGTATTATTGCTCTTATCTTCATCACCTAAATTCAATCCTTAAACTACTTAAGATTCATCTCTCACTGTTGGACACCCTCTTTAATACCTGTATAATTATAAAGAGGGCTTTGATGAATATATTAAGTTTTTTTCAGCTTCTGAGTGAATTGCTTGTTTAGCAGTAGATAAGCGGACTTAAAGGACTGTTGAGACTGTCAACATACAGTTTCCTTTGATTTCTTAGTTTTCTAATTTCTTTATAATTCACCTCTTCCTCACTACAGCAAAATCATGCAAGCAAGTATCATATTGAGGTGAAAGGGGCACAAAAGGACTTTGAAGAAATAAGTTACATTTTTAACTCCATCGTTAACTTCTAGTTGATCTTAAGAAAAATTACTTAATTACCTGCAGAATAGAGGAACAGCATCAGAGACCATATGACTGGGAAATACTAGAAATGGTCAAGAATGTATTTAATGATGACTATATATTTAATCATCTTTTTAGTGATTCATAGATATTAAATAAATGTATATGTATCACCTGTCCAATGGAATTTTAACTCTAGTTGTAATTTTTTACTACTTTCTATATTTAATGAAAAAACAAAATATCGAAAAGCAAAGCATTTTACCTGTGAAATAAAATGTAGTTACCCACCAGTTTAAATTTGGGCTTCTATTAATAGAATGTGTTATTATCTAACAATAATCTATATTAACAGAACATTATTTTGTGGGACAATATGTAAGTATACTGTGAGAATTATCACTAACAGACCATTGTGTGTATACCCATGACCATAGGTGTACATCCATCCCATGAGAAACACATCACAAAGAAAGATTTGGGATATATTTAACTATTATCTATTAACTCTCAAATCAGAATGAGCTTCACTTGTTGGACAAAGAAGGGAACACAACACAATTTCAAATTACATCTAAGGGATCTAAAAGTGTTATTTTTAGATATACAGGAGACAACACAGGAATGAGATGCTCTATTTGTTCCTTATTTATTTACTTATTTGTGCCTTCAGGCTTGTTTTCAACTTGTATTTTCTATTCAGGGGTTTCATGTGCAGGTTTGTTGAATGAACATGTTTAGTAATGCTGAGGTTTGGGGCACAAATGACCCCATCACTCAGCTATTGAGCATAGTGGCCAATAGGTAGTTTTTCAACCCTTGCTGCTTACCTTCCCTCCCCTTCTAGTAATCCCCAGTTTTTATTGTTGCCAACTTGTGTCCATGAGTATCTAATGTTTAGGTTCCCACTTATAATTGAGAACATGTGGTATTTTGATTTTTTGCTCCTGCATTAATTTGCTTAGGATAATGGCCTCCAGCTGCATCCATGTTATTGCAAAAGATATGATTTCATTATTTTTTATGGCTGCATAGCATTCCATGGTGTATATGAACCATATTTTCTTAATCCAGTCTGCCATTGCGTGCTACCTAGGTTGATTCCATGACTATGCTATTGTGAATACTGCTGCAGTGGGCATCTGAATGCAGGTATTTTTTCTGATAGGAACATTTATTTTCTTTTGGATATATACACAGTAATGGGATTGCTAGGTCGAATGGTAGTCTTAAGTTCTTTGAGAAATCTTCAATCTTCTTTCCACAGTGGTTGAACTAATTAACAACAGTATTACCAACAATATATAACTAATTACCAACAGTATATAAGTGTTTTCTTTTCTCTGCAACCCCACCAGAATCTGTTGTTTTTTGACTTTTTAGTAATAGCCATTCTGACTGGTGTGAGACGGTATGTCATTGTAGCTTTGGTTTGTATTTCTCTGATGATTAGTGATGATGAGCATTTTTTTCTTGTTTGTTGACGACTTGGATGTCTTCTTTTGAGAAGTGTCTGTTTATGTATTTTATCCATTTTTAATGAGGTTATTTGGGTTTTGCTTGTTAATTTGTGTAAGTTCCTTATAGAATCTGGGTATTAGTCTTTTGTTGGATGGATAGTTTGTGACTATTTTCTCCTATTCTGTAGGTTGTCTGTTTACTCTGTTGAGAGTTTCTTTGGCTGTGTAGAAACTCCCTTTTGTCAATTTTTGTTTTTGTTTTAACTGCTTTTGAGGACCTAGTCATTAATCCTTTCTCAAAGCTGATGCCCAGAATGGTGTTACCTAGCTTTACTTCTAGGATTCTTATAGTTCGAGGTCTTACATTTAAATCTTTAATCCATCTTGAGTTAATGTTTGCATATGATGAAAGATAGGGGTCCAGTTTCATTCTGTATATGGATAACCAGCTATCTCAGCACCATTTATTGACTAGGGAGTCCTTTCTCCATTACTTATTTTTGTTGACTTTGTAAAAAACCAGATGGTTGTACGTGTTCAGTTTGTTTTCTGGGTTTTCTATTCTGTTCCATTGGTCTATGTGTCTGTTTATGTACCAGTATCATGCTGTTGTGGTTACTGTAGCCTTATAGGATAGTTTGAAATTGGGTTATATAATGCCTCTGGCTTTGTTCTTTTTGCTTAGGATTGATTTGGCTCTTTTTCTGTTTCATATGAATGCCCACTTTTACCACTTCTATTTAACATAATATTGGAAGTCCTAGCTAGAGCAATCAGGGAAAAGAAAAAAATAAATAAAAGGCATCCAAATGGGAAAAGAATAAGTCAAACTATCTCTCTTTATAGATAATATGATTCCATGCCCAGAAAACCCTAAAGACTCTGCCAAAAGGTTCCTATAAATGATAAACAACTTCAGTAAAGTTTCAGGATACAAAATACATGTACACAAATAAGTAGCATTTTTATGCACCAATAAAATTGAAGCTGAGAGCTAAATCAAGTGTGCAATTCCATTTACAATAGCCACCAAAAAATGAAGTATCCAGGAATGCATCTAACCAAGGAGGTGAAATATCTCTACAAGGACAACTATAAGACACTCTTAAAATAAATAACATATGACACATAAACAATTTGAAAAGCATTCCATGCTCATGGATTGGAAGAATCAATATTGTTAAAGTGGCCATACTGTTCAAAGCAATGTACAGCTTCAATGCTGTTCCTGTCAAACTACCAACATAATTTGTCCACAGAACTAGCAAGATGCTCTATTTAAAAAGTCTACAATGTGAATTTTTAAAATATTGTCACCTGCATCTTATTTTAATTATTTTATGTAGCAGGCCCAAAGCCAGAAAACTAACATAGTCTACATGGTCAAACTTTTATTTTTGTGTACTTTCTCTTCTTGACTATTTTTGTGACTTTATTTGTATGTTTTCCTTAATATATTTACCTACATCTGAGCTTCTATCACACGCATTTTCATGTACCTCCCCATTCTTGAAAGGCTAAAGGTATTTGGATGTAACACTTACCATTCTGCCATGCCCATTTTTTTATATACCGAGAATTTAGCAGTTGAGAACAGCTGCAAATTGCCTTATTACTAAAGCACAAATGAGACTGGTTCTTTCTTTTACCATAAAAGCTAAGTCATGTAGGAAATTTTCTACTTTACCCCTACTAATTTTTAGATTTACCTTTATTATTTGTCTAAAAAATAAATTGCTACTTAAGACATGGTAGCTCATTGTTCTTCACATGTTTGGAGACAGAAAGCAAGAGAGGACAATGTTGTTGATAGTAATAGATAGACGCTCCAATTAAGAAACAAATCCTGAAATTATAAAGTCTGGAAACACTGTTATATTCTAGGCATTGTAGATCATAATCATCTACAGAAATCATGAATAATTGGAGATTCTTCAATCCTAAGAAGAACATTTGATAGACCATGAGCTTCTTGTAGGCATTTGCAAGACCTGTATCATGAGAAGCACTAAGCATGGCTTCTGGAATTAAACAGCATAGAGGATAGAAGGGCACTGGCAAATCTTAGCCAAATAAGATTAACATTGATTTCAGATAAAACTCTTGAACCAATTATGAATGAACCTGAAAGAAGAAACAGACACAACTGTTAGTCAGAACCTGAAAGAAGAAACAGATACAACTCTGCTTCAATATGGGTTCACAAAGACTAAGTTATGTTAGACTAATTTAAATTATTCTTTTAATAGGGTTAGTAGCTTAATAGATCAGGGGATATTAGATACACTACAGACAGGGACTGGATTTAAGCCAGGCATTTGACAAGTCTTCTGATATTTTTCTTGTTGACAAGACAATTAACATAAGCTGGATTTCAAACAATTTCTGCTTAAGGAAAAGTTGATGATAATGTGTAAATGATTTGAAAAATCAAAATAACGATAACTATATATTTAGAATTATTCATATGCAAGCCACTGCCATATGCTTTACATGTATGCTCTAACATTCTTAATTCTCATAGTCTATGAAATCTTATACACATCCTTTATATTAGAAAACTGAGGCAAAATAAGGTTAAATACTTTGTACAAAGTCATGTGAGTAGTAACAGGCAAAGTCACACTGCAAACCCAGTAAATTTAATTTCAAAATTACACCCTTAACTGCTATGTGATATAACACTTCCCTTGTTCTGCACTTTTAGTCATTTAAATTAATTATAGCAATGAAAACTGTGGCATAACGTTATCTGAAGTATTAGAAGATATTCTGAGCAATGCAATTAACATTAAAGTTAGCTCCTTTGCATTTGTTTTCTATAACTATTGTAACAAAGTCTCACAAATTCAATAGCTCAAAACAACACAAATTTATTATCTTACATTTCTGTAAGATTTCTGAGTTTTGAAGTCAAACTCAGATCCCACTAGGCTAAAATCAAGGTGTGAGTAAGTCTACATTTCTTCTGAAGGCTCTAGGGGACAATCTGATTTATCTCCTTTTCCAGTTTCTAGAGGCTGCCCACATTCTTTGGGTCATGGCCCCATTTTACCTCCAAAGCCAGCCATGGTGTATTTCTCTCTGCTTTCCTTCCATATTTACATTTTCCCTGACTTCTGTTCCCATATGTGATTATTATATTGGGTTCACACAAATAATTCTGGATAATCTCCCTACTTAATGGAAGCTGATTATTTTCATCTGCAAACTTAATTCTCCTTTGCCATGCAAACTAGCACGGTCATAGGTTCTGGAGATTAGGTATGGACATCTTTGAGTGGGGAGTATTATATTATTCTATCTACCACATTCCTTATAATTCATTTTCTATGTTATAGCAAGAGTGAAATTCTAAGACATGTATTGTTTTTTTCCTCCCATAGCCACTTGCACAAGCTCAATAGTTCAAATCCTAGTTAAATATGTCCTGTCTTTCTCTTCATTTCCTTATAGATAATATTCAACCAACTTCATGTCTTATTATAATACTCTGTAAGTTGAAATTGTTGAAGTTGAGTGACAGACATAGGGAGTTTTATTATATTAGTGTAATTTTTATACATTAAAAATTTTTCATAATAACAATTTTAAAATAGACTGAAGGGTTTCATTAGGCCCTATCCCTATCATAGCTAGCTATATTATTAGAATAATAAAAGCTAATACAAGATGTGTTAAATTAATGGAATTATAATACCTAGAATAAGAAAGCATGTTATCCTATAGTTTTATAATGGCTAAACAGCAAATGAATTACAATATGCTCTTTTGAATACCACAATGGAAAGAAATGTAGACAATTGGAACATATTTATAGGAGAACAGCTAAAATGATGTATGAATAGGAATATACATAGATTTGGTTGAAGAAATAATATTTAGGTTGACCGAAAACAAAACAAACAAGCAAACAAAAAAAAAGCTAGGATAATATTACCAAATTTTGAAAGAATTATCATGATAAAAAAGAAGTAGATTTGTTTTTTCTGTCCCCTGACACAACTTAATATGTATTTAGTAGGTCCACGGAAAGAACTTTTGGAGTCTATAATAATTGGAGTTGTCCAAAGATGAAAGGAACTGTCTTGAAATGCAGTGAGTCAGATGATCCCATGAGGAAGATAAAAGCAACAGCTTATTTGTTGGACCTGCAATGTTTACAGTTTCTTCTAACAGAGGTGTCTTAGAATGTGGTAATGGATGAAACTTCAGCTCTTTCAGCTAGCAACGATCTCCAAAGCCATGCATCATACTCCACTTTGTTTCTCAGTTTACAGAGTCATCATTACCTATTCAAACCACACTTAATTATTTAGACATGTAAAGTCTCATTGTTTTGAGCCAAAGTACAAAGGGCACACTATGCAGGCTACTCAAACAAGGATAATGGTAGGTAATGAACGGTGAAGCCCATGAGGGTGGTCATGGGAGGAAAATCTAATACTTGCCAAAGGATAAGTCAGAAAGTGGTAGAGTCCACATGATATACACACTTTCTAATATGAAGTGTGCAAATTGATAAAGTAAGATGTTGTGAGTGAGGTAGCTATATCTCTTTCACACATATTAGTCCTTTCTCTTTGGCTATATTGGGATAAATGGCCCCTTTGCCCCGCCTTAACCATGGCCTGAAAGTCATATTTTTGACTTTTCATATTTTCTTGCCAATTCTTCCTATATACATTTTGGGGAACATCAGTTTTGGGATTTTTTTTTTTTCAAGTGATGTGAAGACCACCATTATTTCCAGGCAAACTTAATCTCTTATCCACTGCTATAAAATGCTTGAAGAATGAAAAGCACATTTAAAAGTCTGATCAACACGCACAGACATAAGTATGGTGAATTTTTAAGCTCCTTCTAGCTGTTATAGGACAATGTTACATGCAAAGAAATTATTTTTTAACCAAACCATTGGTTTGTAATCTCATTTACAGATAAATTTAATATTTTTGAAATGTTTCACATTTAGAAAATGTTTGTGGTGATTATAAGAACTGTTAAAAACGGAAAGGGCTCCTGAGGAAATGAAAACACACTGGTTTTGCCCATGGTGACATTGCTGACTAAAGGTGAGCAGGAGTGAAGAGGTGCTAGACAGGAGGAGAACCCGGCTTTGAACCTTAGACTTCTAATTATAAGTTTAGTGCTCTTTTCACTATGCCATGTGACCTTTCCAAGTAAAATGCCACATCTCTCCAACATGGTAATTAGCCTTCAGTGTGACTTTGCAGCAGCAATTCTTCTGGGGGAAAGAAAGAGAGAGAGACAGAGAGAAACTCAAGCGAAATACTCTAGTCAACCCTAGCAAATGAGTTTAATTCATTTTTCTTATGGACCTAATAAGGGCTAGAATTAATATGAAATGAAGAGCTGGAGTTTTCTAATCTTTTGTGTGCCACACAGAGCTACTTTAAAGAGTACTCAGTGACATTTTAGAGTAAATATGACAAGCAAATGTAAATGTAATTACACAAGTCATGTATGGTGTGAGTCATTTGTAAAGTTCACTACGAATGAGCTATACTCACAGAATTCATTTGTCATTTAAGAAAATGAGATCATCTGCTTTCACATATGAACGGAGAAATTTAAGAGTTCACTAAGCTTTATCAAAGCCAGAAAATATCCAAATTACCATTCTCCAGTGGCTCAGGTTCAAATAATCAAACTGTGAGGATATTCCATTCACTTTCTCTTGATGAAAGCTGGTCGAGAAAGGAAATGGAAAATCTAAAGAATATATATATATATATATATATCCTTAATATTTTGAGTATTTGAAAAGATTTTTGAATAAAAGATGGATAGTGCCTTTGCTTTTTAATCTCTTTATTATTTTATAACTCTATAGTATAAATTTTTATAATACACAAGTTCAAATTTTCTGTGAAATGATATGCAATTAGCAAATGATTTTTTTCTATTTGATATAAGAGAATAGTAAAACTTATACTGAACTAAAACAAAGTATTTTTCGTTGCTATACATAGCTACACTAAAAATAGTAAAATTTATTTTCTCAGAAATTATGTCCTCTGTGGGATTGTTGATAACTATATGTAATTGGTTTTGCATGTAACTGTTTCCAAAGAGTGAAAGTATAGAACAATGAGGTATGTGGCACATTATAGAAAATCATGTCAAAATGCACACATTGTGTTGTTCCCTCTGCCCTGACATATACTGTGTAGTCGTAAGTCACGGACCTTGCCTAGTATTTTTTAAAGAGCGAACATAGGAGAGCACAGAATACTGATAGAGAATATAGAGCCATTATCTCAAGGACAACATGAAATAAGGCAACCAATACACTTACCCACACCTTGCCCTCTTTTCCTGATTATTTCCTGTCTTCTGAAAACTGGAAGACAAAAGTTTCAGTTTTCTGTGTGTTCTTCCTTCTAAGTTTTTCCCTTTAGAAATCACTTTGGCAGCTTGGGTTGGAAATAAACATGTCTCCAGAAAAAGAAAATATATATATATGTAGTATATGTATATAGATATACACACATATATACATATATGTATATGCATATATATGCATCCACAAATTTATATACAAGAACATTTACTGATCTTCTATTGATTGCATCAGGCTATATTTGGTTCTATAAAAATAATCCAACAAATATTTAACACTAATTATGCAAGACATTAATAAATGCATTGGAGTTGAGGGAAATCAAACCTCTCTCTCTCTCTCTATATATATATGTATATACACACACATATATATATTATATCACACTATAGTTGTATGTCTATATATATTTCCTATGACAAGATTCCTTCCTTTCTTTTTTCTTCCTTTCTCTCTTTTTCTCCTTCCTTCTTTTCTTCTTCTCCCTTCCCTTCCCTTCCCTTCCTTCTCTTGCTTTCATTCTCATTTGCTTTAAAAATACTGTATGTTTTTACATTGCAATGTTTCCTTGAGGCTCTGAAATAGGCAATTTTGGGGCTTTATGGCCAATCCAAAGCCAATGACTTATTTTTAATGGTTAGAATTATAATTTATTGATAAAAGTATAGGAGAACATGGAGCTCTTTAACTCAATAAACTTAGCCCTGTGAGCAAAAGTTGAAGATGGATTGAATATCATTTTTGTCTTTGTTTGTTGGTTTTAGGATTCTACCCCTTACATTTCAGTTTTTTCCTACTCAATAACTATGTGTTTTCCATAGCTCCAAAACTTCCATTTTTTGAAAATTAGTTATTGCCTGAAGCCTAAACAGGAAAGGAATTGTCATCTTATTGTGGGGACTCGGATGAAAGTTCATCATAAAAATTGAATACATTAACATTTTTCCCCAGAGAAAACCACTGAGAAAAGCTCTTATTACCTTATTCATCTCTATTTCTTTATCTATATTATTTATCTCTTTGATTTGGTATCACATTAATCTTGAAGGCCCAGGAACTTTCTAATATCTGCCTTTAAAAGCAATGTGCAAGCTTAGCTAGTATTGCTACATAGATTGAGTAAAGGCCAGCCCAGGTGAGGTCCAGCGGAAGAGGAACACATCACAGGTGCCTAGAAGCCTGAATCCTCCCATAGACCTGTGGGAAGCTAAGCAAGATATACAGTAGTTTTAAAGAGCCTTAGGTCTATTTATATAGTTATGTTTCTTGAATTGATTTGTATGCTCCTAATTTTATTTTGGGGACCTTTTTACAATAACATTGCCTACAGAATAATTTTGCCTGATTATCAATTATATTTTAAACTTATATTCAAGAACATTTACTGGGCTTCTATTGATTGCATAAGGCTATATTTGGTTCTATAAAAATAATTCAGTACATATTTATGTAGCACTAATTATACAAGACATTACTAAATACGTTGGAGGTAGGGAGAAATCAAAACCTTATAAACCACCAACCTTGTCTTATAGGATTTTATACTCTAGCTTAAAAAGTTATAACGTAATCTTTGCAGGAATAAATAACAATGCAAATCAGTGTAGGTGGGTACTAAATGTGTGGCACAGAGAAATGCTATGGAAGTTTTAAGGAAAGAGATTATTTATAGTCAGTAGTACTTTACATAAGTCAGGATGAGTTTAAATGGCCCATGGCAACCACTTACCATTTTTTCTCTTATGTCTCTTTCTCTCTCCTTTTTTCTTTTTTTTTTCTTTTTTCTTTTTTTTTAGAGTTAAACTTTACATTTGGACAGCATGTAGTTTCTATTACCATCAGGATTCTAGTGTTTTGCACACTAATGACTGTGTGTCTTTAGTGGCACACATAGAGCTGACACATGCAATTATGCCCATGGTTTATGTGATGGAACCCACTCACAATGAGGGCTAGCAAATCCTTCTTCTGTTTCATCTTCAAGCTACACATTCTGTCAAGGTATCTGGGTTTTGAAATTTTAGGAAGGAAGGGAGAACCTAATGAAAGTTATTATTTTTTAACTCTTCTGTGGTTCCTTTTATCTCTATTTTAGTAATCCCATATGAAGGTTTTAGTCAATATAGGAATGAGCTATGCTATTAAAAACCCAAAAGCTATTGTATTGTAGAGCCAAAAAATCTCTGAGACCAATACTTTTAATACAATTGTGATAATACGTTGTTGGGATTCTTTTAGTCAAAACCTTTTGACACATTCTAATTTGGTTTTATTAATGTCACTTTGAAATTACTGATCTAGTACCTAAATTGCAGTCTTTAAATACACTAGAAAAAAGCCACAGGATTATTAAATATTTTCTGATACGACATTGGAAGCATATCTGTTAGTTCTTTAAACAAAAAAATAATTCTCCCCATAAGAGATATGGATAGTTAGGTGAGCAAATTTATCATCCAAACACCATGACCTTTATTGCATCTGTGGTTTCACCATGTTTCTCTGCAGTTTGAGATATAGATACAGCAGGAAGCCAAGGCTGCATTTAAAATCACTGAAAGAACTTTTAAAACCCTTGGGTTTCATCTCGTCTAGATGCTCATTAACCTTTTTGTGATAAATTATTGGGTATTTTAATATATAGAATGGTAAATGAGACAAATATCTTGCCTGGTTGCCAAATGTCTTAATAGTGTGTGTGTGTGTGTGTGTGCGCGCGCGTGCGTGTGTGTGTGAATGTGTTCATATATGAGAGAAAGACAGAGAAAGCAATACATAACAGAGTGTGAGGGCTTTGGAAATATAAAATGTGGCATTATTTCCACAGAGTGAACATAAAGAATTCCAGGGTAATCAAACTAATGAATCTCAAGCATTGTTACTCTCTATTTTTAGGAGACACTTAAAAAAGGGATTTCATGAAGGTCATTTCCTAAGAATTTTCTAACTACTGAAATAAGTAAGAAATATGTGTGCTGCATTTACTAGTAAGAAAAAAATGCTGATTAAGGAATATGATTATGTCTAAACATCCACATATTTTGTAAAGTCAATCAATATATGATAAACATATGATTAACAGTTTATGAATCTTACTAGTTGTGTCTTTTTCTAAATGACTTCAAATATCAAATGCAAAACAGAAAACTACAACACATTTAAAATTTCTACTGCTGATTTTATGCATTGGTCATGTAATTTTGTTTACAAAGGGGAAGCATCAAATTTGAAGAGAGTCTTGTACATTTATCCTCTTTAAACATTTGAAAATCCTGAACTCTGATTCCCGGAAACTTCTGAAATTTCTGCTTGTTTTACTATAGTTTTCCTGAATGATAACCCCCACTTATAGTCTACCCAAATCCATGGGTTATTTTTTGAAAGTGTGGTTTATATGGGTTTGACTGTTAGCTTATACTCTTCCTTGTGCTAAATTTATACTAAAATAAAAATAGAATTACATTAATTAAAAATTTTGCCATAGTGATTAAAAAATTAAGGTAATAGAGAATACAGGGTAAAGGTTTGTTTTCTTCAGAGTGCTTGTTCACTCAATAAAAGAATCTAAACTCTTGAAAGTAAAACAGGTGCTCTGAAAATTATTGGTCTTCTCGTAATTGATGCATTTTTCCCATTAATAGCATTATCTATTTAACACATCCATTACATATCTTCAGTGTTAATTTAGACAGAAAAAAACGTAGCAACTTCAGAAGGAAATCTTCCATTAAATTAAGGATATTGACTTTAATGGATGTCCCAAATAGACTTGGAAATTAACAGGATGAAAAAACAAGTTGATTAAAGTGGTCCCATTATAATTTGTTATGCCACACAAATTGAAAATATTAAGATGGAATTCACGAAAAAAGTACCGCCATCAAAATTTCTTTGTACTCTAAAATACACGACTTTAAAGACTGTCAAATTAGAGAACATATGTAAAAATTTGGCTCTCCACAATTCTGAATAAATCTGTCTTGGTCCACTGTATTGCTATAAAGGAATATGTGAGGCTGGGCAAGAAAAAAGGTTAATCTGGCTCATAATTCTCCAGTATGTGCAAGAAATCACATGGCAACAGAGGAAGAAAAAAAAAAAAAAGGAGGGCGGTGCCAGGCTCTTTTTAAGAACCAGCTCTCGTGGGATCAAATAGTGTGAGAATTCACTCACTCCCAAGTGCAAAAATTATTCATGAAGGACCTGCCCCAATGACCCAAACACTTCTGGATCCCATCTCCAAGCTCAAGGATTAAATTTCATCATGAGGTTTAGAGGGGACAAATAGTCAAACTATAGCAATCTCTGTCTTGAAAATAAAACTTAATATTTACAAGTCTCACTTTGTTTTGATGGTCAAGGAATTAGAAATGATGATCGATACACTTGCTTAATGACCTCATTTTATGTGAGATCTCCGTGTCTTCTCAGGCATGATAAATTGATGCTGCTTTCCCTTCTCCCTTCTCCCTTCTTCCTTTCCCAACATCCCACACCTTCAAAAATGGCTATTACTGTGTTCATTATATTGCTTGAAATTAATTTTTAGTGATTCATTCTTTGAACCTTAAAATCTTTCTATTTTTCAAGACATCCTTATTAAAGTGCCAATTTGCCTGAGCCATCCACTAACAAATGGCTCAACAAAAGTCACAAATGGCAAGGTTTATCAATAAAACCCCAAAATTATACCAAAATCTATATAATATATTATACGTTGATAGATGCATGGAGAAAATAAGAGTGTTACAGAGGGAATGATTATAATGCTCACTGAGAAGAAAGAAGAGATAGATGGGGAAGGTTTCAAAAAGAAGTTGGAATATGAGACATGTTGAAGGAGTACTAAGAATTAACCAAGCAAAAAACTGTAGGAAAGGGATAGGACATTTTGGGCAAATGAACACAGCAAGTATAATGGCTTGAAAGTGTTAAACGAGATGATATAGTCAAAGACACTTAAGTAATGTCTTATGTTTGAACTACCTGTGCCAGTGGAGTGAGTACTCATGACACATGGTGGGTGGGGGCATATTTTCATAGGAAATAAGAATGAATAAGAAATCTGCTATTGGATCAGAGAAAAAATTTAATCTTATGATAAGGAATCTGGCCATTAGCTGAAAGTAAGTGGTAGCTAAAACAGGGAGGATGGGCATAATCAGAGCAGTATTATAGAAACTTTAACCTGAGTAGCAGCCTGGAAAGTTAATTAGAGGGGGAACAGCAGAAGTCAAAAAGATCCTTTAGGAAGCTATGATATGGTGTAGACTCTAGGTGGCTAAAGAAGTATGAACTAATGATGCAGGATTTTTCTTGGCCCCTCTGCTAGACTCATGGCAGGGGTGCCCCCTCTACTTGGCCAACCACACTCAACCTCTTTTGGGAGGAAGCACATGAGTGAGCGAGTGCAGGATCTGGCTGACTGCTCCAAGTGCTGGCACAGGAACAAGCTCCATGCAGGACCCACAGCCAGACAAGACACAAACGGGCAAGTGTGGGACCTGGAAGCCCCAGATGGGGTGTTACAGTGCTCCTTTAGTTCTACCGTCCGCAGTCCAATAGATGGTGGTGTATTAGCAGCTTAGTTGGCCCCTTGCCTCCTCTCACGGGTTGGCTGCCCTCTGCCAGTGAGCCAATATCACAGCCTTGTCTGGGTATCCATATTCAGTGGGTCCTGAGCTTTTGTCCGACATCCAAGAAGAGTGAGGTCACATGGACAGTTGAAGGGTTGTGAAGGTGAAGAATTTTATTGATTGACAAAAATGGCTCTTAGTGGAGACGGGAGCTGGAGAGGGTATGACAAGGACAGATTGTCTTCTCTCAAGTCAGGATGTCTCTTCACCGAAGTCAAGCTTTCTCTTCCCTGAAATCAGGCTGTCTCTCCCTCTACCGACTGAGTCTGGGGTCTTCATAGGACTCAGAATGCGGATTGCATGCTGATTGGTTTTTGAGTATGCAAAAAAGGTTAAAGCAAAGATACAACTCTAAAGTGGGCAGGACAGTGTAGAAAACCAATTAGAAAAAGGTAGTTATACGTAAAATAGGTGAAGGGTGGGGATCAACCAGAGGAAAGTGCACCAGACAGGAAGATACGTTCTCAATCTGGTCCAAGGATTTAACTTGTAGCTTGGCTTTCAGGCTTTAAACTGTCTTCGACTTGGAGACAGGGATTTACCAGAGACATGTGCCCTATCTGCCTAGGCATTTGGCTGCCTCCTGTCACTATCATAAGGAAGAGAGGGTGGGGATAGTATCAGAAATGTTAACGTCCAAATAAGAATGAGGAAGTAGAATAGTAACAGAGATTATGAAAGAAGTTCATTTGAGTTTCAGGTTTATAAAAAGGAGCAGACATTTTCTTCTAGAAAATACCCTAGTAGGTGTTAATTCCATAGGGCCTTTTACTACACATTTATTGTGATACCAAATTAGAATTATATTTTTCACAGAAAAGAGCATCTAGAGGAGAACCAAGCAAGGGTGACCTTATTTTCACACCAGTCATCATTGAGAGATCCCAATATAAATAATCTCCTTTCAGTGAGTGTAAAGAAAGGGCAAGAGGATACAATTTCACAACCTTCTTTGGCAAACCGAGAGCAAGACCTATTACCTTTCCTTTTTTTTCTTCCAATTAAGTCCTAACTTTTCAATTTTCTAGGTCACTTTTCTAAGCTGTCTCTTTCTCAAAACCAGTGACCCAAATACATAACTTATTAAGATAGAGGTTTTTACTTTGGCCCAAGCCTCTGTAGAGGGATGCAGATGTGTAAGTGCTGCCTTCTCAGTAAATCCAGACATCTTGCTACAGTTCAGATCTTAAATCATCATCTTTCAACTTTAGTGAATGCCTATGGCTAGAGGACCTCAGCTTCTGTGTCTTTCAGCAATCACTGGTAGAAAACATACAGCTGAATCAATGTTGGAAGCATGGTCCTCCATGAAAGTGCCTATGTTACTTAGTTACCAGGCAACATAATTCAGAATGTGAGGAACCAGGGATCCTGGAGTTTAGTTCAAGCTCTTTCCAATAAATTACTGTTACCAAGGATAAAACATTGGACTATTTAGTCTCTTTTATTATTTGCTTTTTGTTGAACATTATAATATTCTTATTTAAAACACATGCAAAACAAGCATAGTTGAACAAAGGCCTTTGTGCACTGAAAGAAAAATAACTTAAGAAAAATAATTTAACAAAGATCCTTGTTTATAAATGAGCCCTGTATAATCATGCTATGTATAACTAAAGCCTTTTTTCTTTCATTAAATTATTAGAGATTATCAGCAATTGGTGTATTTAATTTAATTTGTATTTGTAAATGGCACTTGCTTAGAATGTTTAGCAGACACTTTAATTCAGTAAGTTTTATATAATGACATATAATCTATTGTCTTAAATCAGTGAATACTTGTCATGAACAATACAATGTGTTAATTGTCTTCTTTTTATCATGTACTTTGGTAACTATTTTATTTCTATGTTTAACTTAGTGACAGTAATTTAATGATACTTATTCAGCATTTTTTATGTACCACCATTCTTGAAAATTTGTGAGTCAATCTAACCAGGTACAGGCCCTCCTATTGTGTAATATCTTAGGGAAATAGATATTTAATCAAATAATCTCATAAATATATAAATATATAATCATATATTGTAATAGCTGTTTGGAAAGAAAATGCACAAATAAATATGAGTTTATTAAATGAAATTCTTAACTAAACATAGGAAAAGATGGAAGGTCAAAGAAAAGTTCCAAGAAAAAACAAAATTTCAGCTGAAATCTAGAAAATTTTTAGAAAGTGAGAGAAAGGGAGAAAGAAGGCAATTGTAAGGAAATGAATTAGTGTGTGCAAAGGTTCAGTGGTTCTCAAGCCACAGCATGCATCAGAATCACCCAGAAGGCTTGTGCAAAAAAGGCATTTCTGGGCTCTGCCATAGATCTTATGATTTAGCAGACTGGGGCAGGGTACAAGTATTCCCAGGGAGGCATTTCAAACAAATGCCAGGGTGATGCTGTTGTTTCTGGTCCAGAAACCACACTTTGAAAACCACTAGATGAGAGAAACTGAAGAAAAGTCATTATGGCGTTTAGTGTAACTGTGGACATGAGTGATTCCGAATACAGAAATGTAGGGAGAAGACAGATTACTTAAGACTTTATAAGATTTTTGTTTGTTTGTTTTCATACTATTAAAATAAATTGAGTACAACTACTGTATATCCGTTTTTTTAAAAGAGCAATTGGGATGACCCTAGTGGACTTTAAGTGAGGAATTGATGTGATCACATCTATAATTTAAAAAGATCACTTGATATACAGCATGCAGAATGGATTGGAGGAGAAGCAAGAATTCACGGTGGAAAAGCAATTAGAAGACTCTTCCAGGAGTTCAGCTGAGACCAAGGCAGTATGGTCAGAGTGATGATACAAAGGCTTAGAGAGACACAGGGGATATTCAGAAGGAATTAATCAGTAAGACTTGGTGGTGAATTAAGTATAAAGGTAATGAAGAGAGAAGGGCCAAAAAATGACTAAGAATACTGCCTTCTGCAACTTAGTATTGCTACTCAGTGAAGAAGATTCCTGGAAAAGGGCCAAGTTGGAGAGGAAGGGAATGAAAGAAGGAGGGAAATATGATGAGTATTGAAGATATTTAGATATTTTTAGTGCAAATGTCTAGTGGACATTTGGATATATTTGGACCTGGGGCTCAATTGGAAAATACGTGCTAAACATAGAAATTGGAAAGTCATTGACTTATTGATGAAATTTGAAGTCGTGGTTATAGATCAAATTATCTTAAGGTAAAGTATAGATTGGGAAGCTGAAAGAGCATAAGTATAAATTTATGAAACAAAAACTAGACTGTGAAGAAACTAAGCTGTTAAAGGAAGCTGACAGACAATAGCCAGAGATGTAAAAAGGAAGAAAATATGTTATAATGCCTGATCATTTTCGTAAGGATATTTTTAGTTTTGTTTTTCCCTTCTGAGCGTGTTTAGGACTTCAATTTAGCCTCAGTGTTATGACATTTCACCAGCCCATACTAAGACCTTTTCTCATTCAAAATTTTTCTATTCTCTTTTCTTTGAAATTCTAATTGTCTGACAGTGTGATCATATAATTTATAGTCTAAGCTAGGATAATTTTGAACTTGAAAGGGACATTATAAAAAAAAATTCTGGAAAAACAGTTTGAAATAGGACCATCCAGGAAGGTAGAGTGGGCTCTAATGGTGTTAAGAAGTGAGTGTTTTTTTCCTTTCCAAAACTCATGTTAAAACTTAATCCCCAGTATAGTAGTTTTGAGGGGGTGAGGCCTAATGGGAGGTATTCAAGTCATGAAGGCTATGCCCTCATAAATGTATTAATGTTGCTATAAAAAGAAATTTCAGGAACGAGTTCACACTCTCTTCTGTTCTTCTGCCATGTGGGGAATGGTGTTTCCCTCCTCCAGAGGGTGGAGTATCCAAGGTGACATCCTAGAAGCAAAACCAAGACCTAACCAGACAGCAAACCTGCAGGTGCCTTGATCTTATACTTGAGGGCCTCCAGAACCATGAGAAAGAAAGTTCTATTGTTTATAAATTACCCAGTCTGTGGTCATCTATAGCAGTACAAAATTGGACTAAGGCAAGTGGCCTCTCTAGATTAGTAATATGTTGGACTTTCTGGATTAAACCTTTAAATATTCGATTCTATTCTCCTTATTTCCATTGCTTCATTTTCTGCTTTCTCAGGGATTTCTTCAGCTAATAATTGAAGCACTAAAAGGCTTATTGGAAAATTTGTATGGGGATGTTGTTTTTCCCTTGTGGCTTTACTGTGCAGGGAGCAGGAAGAAAGCAGGGTATTTTTGATTTTCGTTTCTGTTCGTTTGGTGGGAAAGGACCCCTTTGATCAAATGTCAGTATTTCCATATTTTTGCTTATTTCTTTGTTTCCTCAGAATTATACAATTTATTTAACAACCTTTTATTCTCCAACTCACTTCCAGGAGTAGGTTGTGAGAAGAGGGAAAGGTCTCTGCATTCAGCGTGTTGACTTAAATTTACTCCCTGTTCCAGCCTTAAGCCTCAGCCTACACTCTCTTGTGCCTGAAGTCCTGCAGTGTGGAGCCCCAACAGTTCTGTTGATTTGCAGAATTGTCCTCCTGCTTTCTGCAGTCAGAAACACTGGGCCTTTCAAACATATTTTTAGCACCCACTATTCACTATTACTTCTGTTGCACTGTCTCAGGTGATTGGTGGGACTAATAGGCCTTTTTCTCATCAGAATCCCCTCTGTAGACTTTTGGAATGCAATTTCCTCCACTCTACTCAATCATTTAACACTCTTTTATCTTCTTTTTTCCCCAGAAAAATCAGTTAAAATATTTGGCTTCTGATATCTGCTCTTTTTTCTTCTTATTTATTTTCTAATCATTGTGGCAATATTTTTTATTCTCTTACTTTCACTTTTGGTATTTGGGAAATGAGAGGATATGACCTCATGCATTTTTACCATGAGGTTATTATCTCATTTTATCTTTGCCTTTTGAATTCGCAGAAGTGGTTGAGTTTTATATGTAGAAATTTTACCTACTTCATCAGCCAAGACATCTGAATAATACTCCTTTATGGTGTCTCTCTACCATCATGTTTTAAAGGGTCTCCCTTTACATCTAGATCAGATGTAAGCAATCTTTTTCTATTCAGACCAGTATAGTAATTCTTTAAGGCTTTGTGGACCATATGATCTCTTTCATAACTACTCAACTCTGCTATTACAGTACAAAAGTAGCCATCAACAATATGTAAAGGAGTAATCATGACTGTGTTCCAATAAATATTCATTTACAAAATCAAATGGCAGACCAAATTTGGCCTGTGGGCCACAGTTTACCAACCTCTGCTCTAGAGTACAGTAATACTAACTTATGTTTTCAACAAGTAATGTCATGCTTACCTTTTTACATTTAAATCTTATGTCATCTGAAATTTATTTTGGAATGTAAAATTTGGTCAGAATCTGACTGAATATTTTTTCTAAAATAATCAACTATTCTAATATAATATATTTTATTATTCATTATGTTTTACAAATTCGTAATTCTAACTTTTTAATATACTAAAACTTTTATATACTTCCTCCAATTTGAAAGCCTTTTCTCAAGATTTTATATTGATTAAATCTATTGAAGTTGTATGTAAAATCTCATAGTACAATTCTTTGTACATATTACTAATGCAACAGTGTCAGTATTTGTCCTGTCTTAGTCTGTTTTGTGCTGTTATAACAGAATGCCACAGATGGATAATTTATAATAAACAGAAATTTATTTGGCTCATGGTTCTGGAGACTGGGAAGTTCAAGATCCATGACATCCAGCGAAGGCCTTTTTGCTGCATCATAACATGGAAAATGGCAACACAGGGGCAGCAGGAAGGTCGAGAGAAAGAGAATGAGAGAAAATGCCAAACTCATTCTTTTATAAGAATTTCACACCCAGAATATTAGCACTCATTTGTTTATGAGGGTAGAGACTTCATGACTGAATTATCTCTTAAAGTTTCCACCTATCAACACTGTTGTACTGGAGATAGCTTACAGCATATGAACTCTGGGGACACGTTCAAACCATAGCAAACATATCAGTGTACTGATTCCTCAAATATGATACATAAAATAGTTAAAATACAACTGAAAATATGGTGAACAATTAGGAAATAGATAAAATCACCTTTTATATCCTTGTTGCATTTGTTCTCTATTGTATGTGAAACCTCTTTTTTGTCTTTTTCCTAGCATATTATGGTGACATGATCTCCCTTTTGGTTTAAGGCTTTCTTAACATATAAAAGCCATTCACTGTGACTTTTCTTGGTGAATGGCTCATTATAATTTCCAAGATCCTGTTGTTTTACCATCTTGGAAAACAAATAAAAATGACACTGCTGAACACTCCACTGAAACAAACTAGATTTATTCTGAAGAGTTCAGTGAACAGCATTTTGAATGAGATCCATAATGGGCTTTTTAATTAAATGAATATAGTCATTTCATAGAGGCAATTCTCATTAGTAGAGCAGTATCAAGATGACCATTTCATTCTAATTGTGCTGTGTGTTTATATAAGGGGCCCCATTTTAGGGTTGGTTTGAATAGATTTATATCTAATCATGTCATGACATCTAATACATTTGAAAGGTAAATATTATTGCTTTTCCAAAGACAAATAATCTCAATAAAAATAAAATGTTTTTCCCAGTGATTTGCTGTTCTTTTATTTCTACTGAATGAGATATTTCACATATTGCCTTAATTGTTTAAGTTGTCTTAGGTTTATTTACTTTCTATTATAGACTGAAGTTTGTGTACTCCAAAATTTGTAAGTTGAAGTCCTAACCCACAGTATGGCTGTAGTTAGAGATAGGATCTCTAAATAAGACACTGAATTTACATGAGGTTATAAGGATGGGGTATGGATCTGATAGAATAAGTATCTTTATACATAAATAAACCAGAGAGCCCCCTTGCATGCATGGTTGTACTCTCTCTCTCTCTCTCTCTCTCTCTGTCTCTCTCTCTCACTTTCTTAGTGCATAAGCACTGAGGAAAGGCTACGTGAGAACAAAGGGTAAAAATGACTGCCTACAAGCCAGGAGGAAAGTTCTTACCAGAAACTGACACTGTCCTTAGATTTCCAGCCTCCAGAACTGAGAGAAATTACCTTTCTGTTGTTGAAACCACCCATTCTCTGGTATTTTTTATGGATGCGTGAACTCAGTAATACACTTTCCCATATGCAATTCTTAAATAGCAATATTCTGAGATGCTGTGAGAGGTATGCAAGTATTGGATAAAATTATATATATACATATATATACTTAAAGAAGTTTGAGTTTAACATGTCTTTCTCTAACAAGTTAGATCTTTTAATACCTGATGGTCTTCCTTTGTATAGACACCATCAGGAAAAGGTATCATTAAACATTAGAGCCTTCCTCAAGAGGAAAATGACACTCCAGTTTGAATTGTTGGACCACGTGAAATCTAGGTGTAAAAACATATATGCAAGTAACTTCCTTCTATAAGATATAGTAGGGAAAGAGAGATAAAGTATAACTTTACAGTAAAAGAAGCTTTACACTACATTAGCCAGGGAATTAAGAAGAACATCATCAGTGCCGTTATTTTAATGGGGTGTATCTGTATAGCAGGAAAAACAAAAACTGTTTTCTTCTACAATACTCTTAACACTCACTTAACACTTTACTTCTGATACCAGATGTATGAGTGTTTTCCCCACATCAACCAATTTTCTGACACCAGCTGGGTGTCCTACCATTCAATTCAATTTTGAAACTATCCACCTGGAAATAGTGTCAGATCCCACAGTTTAAAGACTTAGATTCGCAAGATACCTCCACTGCAGATGTTAATCAAAGTAGTAGGTCTCAAGGTTCCCCACAATGTCTGTCCAACTTGGCTACCAATCACAGGTCCCTATTCCCTGCTTCTCAGGTTCAATCACTTGCTAGAGTGGCTCGCGAAACTCAAAACCACAATTTACCTATTAGATTGCTGATTTATTGCAAAGGATGTAAATAGGGAACAGCCAGATGGAAGAGATGCAGGGGACAAGGTATGAAGAAAGGGGAGTGGAGTTCCCTGCCCTCTCCAGGTGCACCACTCTCAAGGAATCTCCATGTGTTCAGCAACCCAGAAGCCCTCCAAACCCCATACTTTTAGGGGTTTATGGTGGCTTTATTACTTAGGCATGATTGATTAAATCATTGGCCTTAAGTGATTAACTCAACCTTCGGCCCCTATCTCCTCCCTGGAGGTCTGGGGATGGAGCTGAAAATTTTAACCTTCTAATCACTTGTAATCCTACGATTTGTTCCCTTGGCAACCAACCCCCCATCACGACGGTTTTCCCAAAGCTACCTTATTGATATAAACTCTAGTATGGTTGAAAGGTGTTTATTCTGAATAACAAAAGACCTTCTTTTTACCTTTATCACTCTCATCACTTAGGAAATTTTCAGAACTCTAGGAGATCTGTGCCACGATTAGGAACAAATACATTATTATAAGTCACAATATTGCAGTACTCTTCGTACGATGTGCTATCCCTACCCAAAACCCATAATCACAGTTTAACCATGAGATAAATATTAGAAAAACCAAAATTGAAAGACACTTTACAAAATGCCCAACCAGTACACCTCAAAATTGTAAAGGTCATTAAAGGCAAGTAAAGTCTGAGAAACTCACAGTCCAACAAAGTCTAAGAAAACATGAAAATAAAATGATATGTTATGTTGGATGGGATCCTAGAACAGAAAAAAAAAGACATTAGGTAAAAACTAAACAAATGTAAATAAAGTACAGATTTTAATTAAACATAATGTATTCATAATCACTAGTTACAACAAATGTACCATACTAATGTGAGATGTTAATAATAGGGGAAATAGGAAGGGATGTCTAGCAGCGGTCTCCAACCTTTCTGGCAGCAAGGACCAGTTTTGTAGGAGACAATTTTTCTATGGACTGGGGTGGGGGAACGGTTTTGGGATGCTTCAAGTGCATTACATTTATGGTGCACTTTATTTCTATTAGTATTACATTGTAAGATGTAATGAAATAATTATGCAACTCCCCTAATGTAGAAAATGTAGGAGCCCTGAACTTGTCTTCCTGCTACTAGACGGTCCCATCTAGGGGTGATGGGAGACACTGACAGATTGTGAGGCATTAGGTTTTCATAAGGAGTGTGCAACCTCGATCCTTTGCATGCTCAGTTCACAATAGGGTTCATGTTCCTGTGAGAATCTAATGCCACCGCTGATTTGACAGGAGACGGAGCTCAGGTGGCAATGCTGGAGAGTGGCTGCAAATACAGAGGAAGCTTCACTCAATCACCTGCTGCTCACCTCCTGCTGTGAGTCCTGGTTCCTTACAGGCCATATACCAGTGCGTAATTCAGACTGGGTTGGGAACCCCTGTTGTATAGGACCTCTACTGTGATGAGATTAAGTAAATCAGAAAGGACTAAAAAATTTTAAGTTAAAAATGTGTAGACAGGGGATTGTATTTTATTGTTGTTGTTTGTTTGATTTTTACACAAATATCAATGGGAGCCATAGACCAGGATGAAGAACCCTCTGTCTCTACCATGATCAGTTATCCTAATGCTCTTAGGCATCCTGTTAGATCCTGCGACCCTTTTCCGGGACCCCAGGTGTATTAGTCAGGAAAGGCTAGGTTTAGCAATTCAAAAAATAATAAGGACTTAATGCAATCCAGCTGTATTTATTTCTCATGTTTTATTTCCAGTTTCAGACACTAGCGGAATTTTCTTATTCAGGGACCAAGACTGACAAAAGCTTCACATGACACCACCATCTCGAACAAGGTTCTAGTTTCACCAGAATGAGAAAAGATATCCTGGATGATTACAAAAAGACTTTTCACTGCCCTTGTCCAGAAATGTCTAACGTCACTTCCCTTCACAGCCCATTGACTAGAGCATATATGACCGTGGCTAGCTGTGAGAGGACTGGGAAATGCAAGGAAAATAATAGAATATTGGTGAGTGGTAAATTTACCACACATTCTTATTTTCTCTTTCTGCATTACCCTTTGGCTTACTTTTATCCAATTTCTTTTTTTATTACTACTCCCAAAATATTTGAGAACTCTGTTTTTGTAAACTCTGCTTTATATTCTGTGCTCACAATATGCTCAATTCTTTCTTTAGAGGAACTATGAATACCACTATAGATCTCAATTTTTCATCTATAGGCTAAACACAATACTCATGCTTCCTCCAATTTGTGTCTGCCTAAGACTTATCAATGAAAAAAAATAGGAAATATGGAATAAGTATAATATGTGTGAATATAGGAGGCTATTATTTTGAAGTGATAGGGGATAGTACAGGTTACCCTATAGTTCATCTCCTGAAATCATTACTCTAAAATTGTCACCAATTCTGTGTCATATATTCACATAAGGTTCCCAACTGCATTTTGATCAGGCTTGGTGAGGCTTTATTTTCATAAGGAGATTGTTCTCTTGCCTTCTAAATTGGATAATTACTATTTTAACAACCCACTCCAAATCTAAATGCCCAATCACCTATGAAAATGCTATGTTTTGACAGCATTTATTGCATGTGTGCCCTTGAATTTAGTTGAATTAGCTGTTGCATCCTGGTGCAAATTCAGTCTACATTTACTTTTCTTAATTGCATCAAGAACTAAATGATGACAAATTAGAATCTCTTTCATAATGTTGTAGTTAATAGCTATTAGAAAAACATATTGTTAACTTGTGCTAAGGACTGGTTTGGTATCTAAATATTGTTATCCACTTATATAGTAGTGTATTATAAATCACAACTGCTCATTGATAGCAGCCAATCAACTATCTACACAAACACACACGGTTTCTTGGTAGTACTTCCAATTTCTTCAGTGATAGGTGAAGTATTAGAGAAAATCTATATAAGCGCCTGGAGACTGCCCTATGCATTTTTGCTCTGTTCATATTTTCTATCTCTTCAACCTCTTCTAAGAAATTTTGGATGAGTTTATTCTTTCACTGTATAAGCTGTGCCTTGCCCACATATTTGTTAAACTGAATATTCTGTAAATTTGAGAAATATAACCTCTCTTAAAAATCTAGTAAAGACCTTCTATAATCATCTAATACAGAATTATATCTTGCTAGTTGCAGAAGAAACCCTATCATCTATTAGACTGCTTCTTTTAATTTACATCTTAAACTTCCTGACACTAATTTTCTTTTCACTTCACACCTCTCCACATGGAATGCCCTCTCCTTTCCTTTCTGTGTTTCTCTTACAATTCACAACAATCAATTGAAGAGACATGACTTTATTTTGACCTACAAGGCTCTTGACATGGGCTGATCTATTGAACCTCTTTGTTCATCAAACAAGTAAGTGTTATATATGGAAGGAATGAAAACTAAACTGATTATATCAATACTGTAAAAATTATTTTCTTTTGGCCTTGCATATGATATATCCTTTGCACTGAATCATGCTCACTATCTTAGCTCATTTTTCTCCATTTCTGGATACTCACCTAGACCACTCACTCATCCTTCATATATAACCTTAGGGAACACTCACTTTGGAAAAGATGTGCCTATGTTTTAACCCTGGATCTGCTTTCCTACCTATTGAACACCGCACTTCCAAAACTTCTTTTATTTTACCATAACTATTTATGTCTATTCATCTGTATCCTTTTCAGATTTTCCACAAAAGTGAGTATGTCTTGATTATTAATGCCTCACCAATGTGGTGATATATAGTCCTTGAAACATAGATAGCCCTCAAAAAATGTTGTTGAATGAATTAAAATTATAAATAATGATGATTATGACAGCTCATATATATTGAGAAATTGCTATTTGTCAAGTACTCAGCATATTGTGTGCATTGTCTCAATTGACACTCATAACGCTTTTTAAGGACAGTATTATTGTTTCCACTTTAAGAGCATTTAAAAGATGTTTTTGAGAGATTAAAAAATTTGCTCAATGTCATACAGCCAGTTACTGGAAGAGCCAGAATTCACATCTAAGTTTATTGAATTCTTAAGCCCATATTATTGACTCAGCATATTCTGTTTATAATATTAGTACTTTACAAAATACAAAATTTAAAATTCAAAATTATTTTTTAAGGTTTTTATATTTGTTTTTGAACATTCTGATTAGTGTCAAATATCTCCACACTAATTTCTGGTCAATAGTGTACCCATTTAATTACAGTAATTTTAAAATGTGTTTTGTTGTTTCCTAGTAAAAAACTATAACCCTGCTTCTTCAGGCCTCCTTCTCTAAATACTAAGATGTTATACATCTTTGCAATTATCTTGCTTTTGTTTTTGTTTTCTTTTAATTTTTGCCTGTTATGTTTTTAAAATATCACTCATCTATTATTATTATTCATAGGTGAACTTTATCAGAATATAGTTGTTTCGGTGAAAGTCTCATTGAGATTTCTATTTGAGTTGTGGAACTTGTGTTTAAAAAAATAAATAAATAAGAATGCTGAGAATATGCAGCTATTCATTTGCCCTATGTCCACGTTTTTAATAATTTTCCTTAATATAACCAATAATTTAACTATAACAAAAAGGGTTTACTAGTTTACTGTCTCAGTGCCATGTTTGTTTTATTGAATTATTTTGTTATTTTTTCCTAATTTTTTATTTTGAAATAATTATAGATTCACAGGAAGTTGCAAAGATAGTACAGAGAGTTGTCAGGTACTATATATCCAGGGTCCCTCATGGATTATAAATTATATAACTATAAATGCAACAGCAAATCCAGTAAACTGATGGTATTATAAAATGTGATTATAGATCTATGTCATTTTATTGCATGAGTACATTCATGAAACCACCACTACAAAACACAATCAAGATACAGAATTATTGCATCACCATAAGTATCTCCATTGTGCAATGATCTGTGGTATGGTAATGTGTGCTCAGCTTTTTGAAAAACTGTCAAGCTATAGTGACTTTGCCATACATATTATATGTTCATTGGCAGTGAAAGGGACATTTTCTTCACATCCTCATCAGCATTTGGTGGTGTCACTATTTTTACCTTTAGTTATTTTACTAGATGTGTAGTGATGTTTCTTTATAGTCTTTTTTTTTTTTTTTTCTTTTTTCTTTTTTTTTGAGACAGAGTTTTGGTCTTGTTGCTCCAGCTAGAGTGTAATGGCACGAACTCGGCTCACCACAACTTCTGCCTCCCAAGTTCAAGCGATTCTCCTGCCTCAGCCTCCCGAGTAGCTAAGATTACAGACATGTGCCACCATGCCCAGCTAATTTTTTGTATTTTTCGTAGAGACAGGATTTCTCCATGTTTGTCAGGCTGGTCTCGAATTCCTGACTGCTTCATTGTCTTAATTTACATTTCCCTTATGGGTATTGCTATTGAATATCTTCCCACATGGTCATTTGCCGTTAATGTGTTCTCTTCAGTAAAATGTCACTTGATGTTTTTCTCTATTTTCTAATTGGATTTGTGTGTGCACGTTGTGTTTTTAAGTTTGTAATAAATTTTTTATCTAAGTTATTTATCAGCCTTATGATTTGCAAATATTTTCTCTCAGTCTATCACTTATATTTTTCTTCTTTTGTCAGGGCTTTCATAAAGCAAAAGAAAAATATATAAAAAGTCTTCTAATCTGTGAATATCATGACTTTCCATTTATAAAGATATCTTATTTCATCAGCAGTTGGACTCTCCAGCAAAAAAGTGCTCTGCCTGCTTTATTAAATCTACAACTATGTATTTCCCCTTTTATGAGTGGTTTTAACTGGTAGTGTACTTTTAATTTTGGTTTTCAAATATTTATTGATAGCATATTAAAATGCAATTTTTATAAAGTTTATTTTGCACTCTGTGAACTTTTTAAAAAATCATGTATTTATTCTAGAGGGTTTTTTTTTGTTTTGTTTTGTTTTGTTTTGTTTTAGATTATTTTACTTGGCTGATACTTCCAATTCTCTTTAAAATAGCAGCGGTGAGAGTCCATAGCCTTGCCATATTCCCAGCCTTAGGAAAAAGCATTTAGCTTTTCACCATTAACTATGATGTTAGCGGTAGGATTTTTGTAGCCTTCAGAAAAAGTATTATCAAGTTGAAGAAGTTCCCCTCTAGTACTAGTTTCCTGAGTTTTTGTCATGAATGGGTGCTGAAATTTGACAAAGCTGTTTTCTGTATCAAGTGATGTTACCATGCAATTTTTCTTCTTTAGCCTCTTAATATGGTGGGTTACATTTCTTGATTTTAAAATATTGATCCAGCGTTGCATTGCTGGAATAAACCCAAGTTTGTCATGTTCTATACATCTTTTTATATACTGCTTGTTAAGGGTTTTTGTGTCTGTTTTTCCTGAGGAACATTGTTTGGTTACCTCCCTGCCTCCCTCCCTCCCTTCCTCCCTTTCTTCCTTTCCTCCCTGTGGACTTTATCAGCTGGTTTTGGTAACAGAATAATATCAGCTACATATAATGTTAACAAATTGTATGAGTCTGTTTTCATGCTGCTGATAAAGACATACTTGAGACTGAGTAATTTATAAAAGAAAGAGGTTTTATTGACTCACAGTTTCACGTGGTTCACAATCATGGTAGAAGGCAAGGAGAAGCAGAGTCACTTCTTACAGGGAGTGTGGTAGTTGAGAGCTCATGTAGGGAATCTCCCCCTTATAAAACCATCAGATCTCATGAAACTTACTCACTATCATGAGAACAGCTCTGGAAAGACCCACCCCTATGATTCAATTACCTCCCACGGGATCCCTCCCTCAACATGTTGGAATTGTGGGAGCTACAATTCAAGATGAGATTTGGATGGGGGCATAGCCAAATAATATGAGAAGTCTTCTCTTTTCTTCTGTTTTCTTAGATGAGCTTGTTTAAAATCATTAATTCTTCTTCAAATGTTTGGTATAGTTTACCAATGACACCATTCTAGATTGGAGATTTATTTTTTAGTATTTTTAAATAAACAATTAAATTTCTTAATTGATATTGGGCAAGTTACACTCTCTATTTCAAATTGACCGAGTAGTGATAATTTGTGCTTTCAGTAATTGGTCCATTTTACCTGTGTTGTAAAATTAATTTTTGTAGAATTGTTTGCATCATTCTGTTAACCCTCTGATATTTGCTGAGACTATAAAGATAACCCCAATACTGTTCATGACATTGGTGTCTTTCCTCCTTTGCTGTCTCTCTCTCTCTCTGTCTCTCTCAGATATTAAACTAGAGGCTTATCAATTTTATCAATCTTCTCAAAGAACCAAATTTTGTTACGTTGAATTTCTCTGTTGTTCATTGTTTTTATTTCATTGATTTCTGCTTCTGTTGTCTCATTATTTTCTTCCTTCTTCATACTTTGGGTTTATTTTGCTCTTCTTTTTCTAGTTCCTTAAGGTGGGAATTTATATTGCTGATTTTAGACTTTTTGGTTAATGCTATACATTTTTTTAATGCTATAAATTTATCTTCCATCACTGCTTGAGGTACAAACCACATATATTGATAGGAAATTTCCTTTTTATTCAGTTAAATGTATTATTTTTTCTGTTTCCCTTGGGATGTTCTCTTTGACACATGGATTATTTAGAAGTGTGGTTTAATTTCCAAATATTTGTGGATTTTCCTGTTACTGTGCTATTATTGATACCTACTCTGATGCCATTGCAGGCATAGTGTATGCTCTGTAAAATTTCAATGTGTTTCAATATTTTGAAGTGTGTTTCATGGACTAGATACAATCTATTTGGTAAATGTTCTGTGATCATATGAAAATAATATGTAATCTCCTGTTGATGGGTAGAGTGGCCAATAAATGTCAATTAGATCCTGTAGTTTAATGATAGTGATACTGGTTCTTATATATACTTGCTGAACTTCTGTCTAGTTGTTTATCACCGCTTGAGAGATGGGAGTGGAAGAATTGACTGTAATTGTGCATAAGCCTATTTCTCCTTTTAATCTATCAGTTTTTGCTTCACATATTTTGTATCTATGTTTGGTGAATGCATATTTAGGCTTAACGTCTTTCTGCTGGATTTGCCCTTTTATCACCATGTAATGACTTTCTCTGCTACTAGTAATTCTGTTTGCCATGAAGTATACTTTATAACATATTAATATAGCTATGACTGTTTTCTTTGATTATTCACATATTTTTATATATATTTTTACTTTTAACCCACATATATCATCATATTTTAAGTGAGTTTCTCATATACAACATGAAGTAGCATCACATTTTTAAATTCACTTCTTTAATCTTTGTCTTTTGTTTTATTTAGATTATTTACATTTAATGAATGTAATTATTGATATGTCATCGCTTATGACGGTCATTTTTTTTTTTTCTGTTTGCCCTCTCTCTTTTCTATTTGTCTGTTTGCTTTTACTTCTCTTCCTGCAGGTTACTTGACCATTGTTTAAAATTATGTTTTTATTTATCAATAGTGTTTTTAAGTATATCTCTTTGTATAGAATTTTTAAGTATTTGTTCTATGCATGACTTACTAAGTTCTACTGCTATCAACGTTTTAACAGCTCAACTGAAGTATAGAAAACGTTTATTCCTTTATTTTGTTTTACTCCCCCTTGATTATAAGCTAATTATGTTAAATTTATTTTCTTTACATTTATTGAGAACTGCATTTGGCAGAGTTAAAATTTTTACTTCTACCATCAAAAATAATATAGAAAACTCAATAGAAAAATGAAAGATCTATTTTATCTACCCATATTTTTATTTCTATTTTTCATCCTTCCTTCTTAATATTCCAAGATTTGTTCTTTTATTAATTCCCTTCTGTTTAGAGAATGCCCTAAGGCTGTTCTTTTAGGGTAAGTTTGGCAACATTTCCCTTTTGTTTTGTTTTGTTTTACCTTTTGGTTTATTTTATATTCCTCCATCAGACAATGGCTTGATATTCCTTTCATTCATGAAGAATAGTTTTTCTTGATATAGAATCTGGGATGACAGTTCTTTTACTAGCATTTTAAAAATGTGATACCACTTTCTTTTTGCCTTTATGATTTCTGATGACAAATTCACTGCCATTTGAACGTTTTTCCTCTAAAGGTAAGGTGTCATTTCTCTCTGCTTTCAATACTTTTTCCTTTCCTTAGTTTTCAGATGCTTTCTTTATCTATAGGTATGCATATGTGTGTATACCTATATAGGTGTGTATATATATGTATGATGTGTGTATATATATAAAAACATACATATATTGTCCTGATTGAGATTTGCTCTTTTTGAATTTGTAAGTTTATATCTTGTCAATTTTGGAAAGTTTTCAGACTGTTTCCTTAACTACTTTTTCAACCCTTCTATATTTTCTTCTCCCAGGAGTATGAACATGAATGTTAGATCTTTTGTAATAGTCCCACAGATTCCTGAGATTTTGCTTTCTCCCCCAAGGCTATTTTTTCTGTTGTTCAGATTGGATAATTGTGTTTTTAAAAAATGAAGATTACATACTTTTGATTATACTCTCTTCATATTCTTTTTAATATATTTCTTCAAAATCTGTCTATTTTATAATTATATCACATCATAATTGCTCATAGAGGCAAATATATGTTGAACAATTTAAAATGCTTATCAGATACTTCTCACATTCATATCATCTCAGTGTTGGCATCTGTTAGTTGTCATTTCCTTTTCCAGTTGAGATTTTTCTGGTTCTCAATATGTCAAGTTATTTTGTAAAAGTTAAATTATGAATAACTGCAGGACTGGGTATGAGACTCTAGATATCATTTAAATATTGTTCAGGTTGGTCTCTCTGAAACAGCTTCAACAGAGGAAGGGAGAGTCCTTCTCATTACTGCTAGGTTGAAGCCCAGATTCCCTAGTTGGCCTCTGTTGACAACTGGAGTGTAAGAGAGAACCCTCTTTACTACTGGGTGGTGGCAAATTCCTACTCTACTAGGTCCACCCCAACTAAAAGTAGGGAAGAGTACTTTATAACCCTAAAGTATGAATAAAAGTACAGGATTCTCCCATTTTCAGTGTATGGGTGTTTGATTAATCATTTTATTTATTTTTATTTTTTCTTATATTTGATAATGGGAGGGCTAATAGCCACATTTTATAATAAGACCAATGTATAAGACCAGTAAATAATGCAAGAGACAGAGAAGGCAAGGAGAATGTAACCACCCTAGTATTAGCGTGGACACTTGGGAAACCATTGGTCTTCCAGGAACTACGAAATTTGGAAGATGGGGAGAGAATTATTGGGCACAGAAGAAATTTAAGGCAGTTTCTCTTAGATTTAAAAGCCAGGGATGGAACAACACAAAGACCATGTGAAGGCATAGGAAGAAGGCAACCATCTATAAGTCAAGGTGAGAGGCATGAAAACAAACAATCCTTACAAGGCCTTGATCTTAGACGTCTAACATCCAGAACTTTAAGAGAATAAATTTCTTTTGTTTAAGCTCCATGTCATTTCCTCTCCCAAATCCAGGGATGTCCCATCTCAGATGCAGGCAACTTTTTTCTTAGTCACAACTCTTTTCCCTCCCCATGGTTTCCTGTCTTCGTTTAGAGACAGTGATGCTTTTCTCCTTGCCCTACCAGTTGTTTGCACTTTGTTGAAATTTTGGAAGGATCACCTTGAAGATGAGGTTTGTTTTGGTTTGAATTTGTTAAAATGAAATGAGGTAGGAAACAAAAAAGTTTAAATTCACTTTAATTTTCTCTTCTGATTCAGAGGCCCTCAAATCTAAGAAGAATTAGGAGGGTGATGACATAGAGTCATAGCAGCAAGTGTGACATGGGTCTTCTGTCTCCATGTTGGTTGTGCCACTAAGTTGGTTAGGGCATTGCTCCTGTTCCTGCAGAGGTTAAGTTGACTTTGTTTGTTAGAAAAAAGACAAACAAAAATCCCAACCTCTATTGCAAATACGGCTGCCCCAAGTATATGTAGGGTACAATATATGCCAATGCAGTATCCCTATACTGTGTCAGCTAAGGTATCTGATGACCTTCCCCAAGGCTATAATTGGATCAAGATTTACATCCCTTACATGCTCCAGCAACTTCCCTATCTCAAGTCTCAGATATTCTAAAGCAGACCTATTGGAATCTGCTTCACACACATTTCTCATGCCAACTATTGTCTTGACTTTGGTGAATGATGGATTTGTTGACTTTTCATCAGATCCAACTATATCTTTATCTAAAGTTCTCAAAGTTTCTTGCATACTATTATCTGTCTGCAAGTCTTAGAGAATATTTTATTTTAAATATTTTTTAAATTAATGTGTTCATGATTCTGAGCTCCCATTATAGTAGGCTTATGGAAAATGCAATCTCGGGAATTCTCAACCTGTAATTACCTCCACCCACCCACATATCATCAATCTCACGGAGACAAATTCTTGGGGTTTTATTTAGTGACACGACAGTGAAGAATTTGCCAACAAAATACCATGTAGGTGAAGCCTAGAACTCCATGCAGCCATTAGCAGTCACAGAGTATAGTGGGTGAGTGCAAGGGCAGTGGCACTGAGTAGCTCTAACTCAAATACAGTCTCTACTTTTAGTTCCATGGCCTTGGCTATTGTATAAACTCTCTCCATCTCAGTTTTCTTCATTTGTAAAACTTAAATTTTAATACTTGATCTCAAAAGATTTGTATGGAGATTAAATGAATAAACACAGGTGAAGTTCACAGAGCAGGGATATGACAAGTAGCTAGCTTTAGACTCACGGTGGATATTATGACTTCTGAGGCCCTGTATTCTCCCTGAGGTAGATTCAAGTACACATATTACTTAGCTTCCTTTTCATCTCAGTTCCATTCCCACGTAGTGACTTCTTGTTCTCTTTCTTCCTCCATTTCCCTGGAACTCCTAGCAATCCTCTCTGCTGAGCTTAAAACTCTACAAAAGACAAGTGCATTAGCTTTTTTATGGTCATTCAAAATCTGTGGCTAAAAACCCCAAAACCTATATATATATATATATTTGCTCTTGTTGCCCAGGCTGGAGTGCAATGGCACGATCTTGGCTCACCGCAACCTCCGCCTCCCAGGTTCAAGTGATTCTCCTGCCTCAGCCTCCCAAGTACCTGGGATTACAGGAATGCACCACCATGCCCGGCTGATTTTGTATTTTTAGTGGAGACGCGGTTTCTCCATGTTGGTCAGGCTGATCTCGAATTCCCCACAATCAGGGGATTTGCCCGTCTTGGCCTCCCAAAGTGCTGGGATTACAGGCATAAGCCATCGCGCCCGACTGCTACTTTCTGAAAATAGAAAGAAGAGGTAAGTATACAAGGACAATATGTGAACATTTTCCTGCTGCACACAGTGTATGACTTTGATCATTTCAGTGGTAATATTGGAAAGGAAGGGAAATCAAATCCATGTGCTTAAGCCTTTACCTTTCTGAAAAGCTTTTATATTTTTCTGTACAATTTGTGTTCATATTTTACTTTACCAATTAATGCATATAGTACATTTAAATATATTTATGAAACCTCTTAAAAAGACCAGTTTATGCACATATAAATTAGTATATGAATATATTTACATAGTGTATATATAATGTTTCAGTAGTGTTTTATTTATTTCAATAACTTTATCTTTAGAGAAGTTTTAGATTCACCGTAAAATTGGACAGAAGGTACAGAGATTTCCCACATATCCCTCTACTCCATCTATGCATATTCTCCCCTTTTTTCAACATCCTCCACCCAAGTAGTACATTTGTTACAACTGATAAATGTACATTGAAAACCATTGTCATACAAAGTTGATAATTTACAATAGGGTTCACTCTTGGTGCCCATTCTATGAATTTTAGCAAATTTATTATGACATGTGATAGTTTCACTGCCCTACAAATCCTCTGTGCACTGCCTTGGTATACCTCCCTCCCTTCTAACCTCTGGCAATTATTTTTTTCACTGCCTCCATCGTCTTGCTTTTACCAAAACATCTTGCAGTTAGAATCATATAGTATGGGCCGGGGGCGGTGGCTCAAGCCTGTAATCCCAACACTTTGGAAGCCGCGGCAGGCAGATCACGAAGTCAGGAGATCGAGACCATCCTGGCTAACACGGTGAAACCCCATCTCTACTAAAAATACTAAAAATTAGCCGGGCGTGGTGGCGGGCGCCTGTAGTCCCGGCTACTTGGGAGGCTGAGGCAGGAGAATGGCGGGAACTCAGGAGGTAGAGCATGCAGTGAGCTAAGATCCCACCACTGCACTCCAGCCTGGGCTACAGAGCGAGACTCCGTCTCAAAAAAAAAAAAAAAAAAAAAAAAAAAAAAAAAAAAAAATTCATATAGTATGTAGCCTTTCAGGATGGTTTCTTTCATGTAATAATTTACATTTAAGTTTCCTTCATGTCTTTTCATGATTGGATAGCTCATTTCTTTTCAGCACTGAATTATATACCATTATATGAATGGACCATAGTTTATTTATCCATTCAACTACTGACAGGCATCTTAGGCTCTTTCAAGTTTTGGCAATTATGAATAAACCTTCTATAAACATTTTTGTGCAAATTTTTGTGTGAATGTAAGTTTTACACCCTTGGATAAATACAAAAGAGCATAACTGCTAGCTAAGTCATATGGTAAAAGTATGTTAGTTTTGTAAGAAACAGTTAAACTGTCCTCCAAAGTAGCTGTACCATTTTGCAGTCCCACAAGCAATAATTGAAAGTTATAGTTACTGTTCCACCACATTCCTGTCAGCATTTGGTATTATCAGCGTTCTGGATTTTGGCTATTGTAATATATAGGTGGTGGTATCTTTTTGTTGTTTTAATTTGCATTTCCTTATGACATATAACATGGAATATGGAATGTCTGTTTATATGCTTTTTTACCATCTCTATGCCCTGTTTTATATTGTCAATGTCTAAGAGTTTTGTTTTTTTTTTTTTTTTTTAATATTTTCGGTAACAATGCAGTGTTAGATATGTCTTTTGCAAATATTTTCCTACGGTTTGTGGCTTCTCATTTCATACTCTTGGCAATGTCTTTGGTAGACCCAAAAAATTATTTTATTTTATTTATTTTATTTTTTTGAGATGGAGCTTGCTATTGTCACCCAGGCTGGAGTGTAATGGCGCAATCTTGGCTCACTGAAACCTCTGCCTCCGAGGTTCAAGCGATTCTCCTGCCTCAACCTCCTGAGTAGCTGGGATTGCAGGCACTTGCCACCACGCCCAGCTAATTTTTGTATTTTTAGTAGAGACAGAGTTTCACTATGGTGGCCAGACTGGTCTCATACTTCTGACCTCAGATGATCCACATGCCTCAGCCTCCCAAAGTGCTAGAATTACAGGCATGAGCCCATGCACCCAGCCCCCAAATTTTTAATTTTAATGAATTTCAGTTCTTCAATTCTATCATGGATCATGCTTGTGGTGTTGTACCTAAAAATTTATCACCAACCCTAGTTCATCTAAATTTTCTTCTGTGTTATTTTTCTAAGAGTTTTATATTTTTTCTTTTATATTTGGGTTTATGACCCATTTTGAATAAATTTTTGTAAAGAGTATAAGGTCTCTGTTTAGATTCATTATCTTGTATGTGAATGTCCTGTTGTTCTGACATCATTTGTTGGAAAGATTGTTCTTCTCCATTATGTTGTCTTTGTTCCTTTGTCAAAGATCAGTTGACTATATTTATGTGGGTCTATTTTATGGTTTTCTGTTCTCTTTCATTGGTCTATTTATCTATTATTTTGCCAGTACCATACTGTCAAAATAATATGCTGTAACTCTATGGTAAGTTTTGAAATGAGATAGTGTCAGACCTCCAAATTTCTTCTTCTCCTTCAGTATTGTGTTGGCTATTCAGAGTCTTTTATCTGTCTGTATAAAGTTTAGAGTTAGTTTATATCTATAATATAACCTTCTGTGATTTTGATTAGCATTACATTGAATTTATATATCATTTGGGAAGAACTGACATCTTGACAATATCAAGTCTTTCTATCCATAAACATGGAATATCTCTGTATTTATTTAGTTCTTGTTTGATTTCATTAATCAGAATTTGCAGTTCTCCTCATGTCTCATATAGGTTTTGTTAGATTCATATCTATTTTATTGTTTCAAAATATTCTGATTTTGTGTTCATATTTTAATTTGCCACTGAATATACATACACACATATTAAAAACACATACAAACACATATATACTCACATAAAACACACCATTATTTTGTATTCATATATTATTATAAAAATGAATGCGTATATACATTTATATGTTCATAAAAACAGTTGAAATTAATGTGTATATAAATTAATATATATATATTTATGTAACATAATACATAAAAACATTGCAGTAAGTTTTATAGGTTATATGAGAATGTCTAATAATCATTCTGGTATATTAGTATAACCAGCTTACAAAGGAAAACATTCTCTAAGTAATATAAAATCTTAAAATGATATACCAATAATATATTAATATTATTAATATCATATACCATATTATTAATTAGCATAATTAATATAAATAAAGTCATAATTTAAAAATCATCAATTGCATTTACATGAAGAACTAAACTTAAAAGTATAATTGCAAAATATGAATTCATCTCTATTTGTATGTGAAACTTTTCTTATTCTAGACATAGGCCTAATAGTTTTTCTTTAGTATTTCCTGGGAAGAACATATTATTGGAAGAACAATATGACATTTTTGTATTGCTCAAAATTTTCTCTCCAACCTCTTAGCAATCACAGATGTTGGCAGAGTAATGAGCATAGGGAGCTGTGGTGAGCAACTAAGTTATGAAAACTAAGAGTCAATTTAGAGTTATTAGGTAGTTCGTAACTTTCAGGTACAGTATCTTCAAAATGGCAATGAATTCAGCAAAGTAGTTCTGCTCTGAGTGCAAGGTATAAATAACAAATAGTCCTATTATTTCTAAAGCACCTGTCTAAGAGACAACATTGCTAGAAACTAGAAAATAGAGAGACGGTTTTTTCATGTATATAACAAAAAACGAGAAAATGTTTCAGTAAGTCATATGATAGTGTGGTTTCGTCATCCTTCAATTCACCTACACCAAGTTTTAAGTGAATAAAAACTGCAGGTACTCAATTCTGTACATTGCATATTCCTCACTCCTTGTGAAGCTATATTTTGCTTTCCTTGTATAGTTATTCATATCTTATTAAAATGACTAGTGTATTATCAAGTGTTTACTATAGTACTAAAACAACCCATAACACACTTCTGCACTTCTGTTAAACAAAATGTTATGTGACCTCATTCAATATAATTAATAACAAACAGAGCTCATCCTTATTTAGAAAATGAAGTAAAAATTGCATGGATCACACAGGTGAAAATGTGATTTTGAAAGTATTGAAAATAGCAATTTATGGGTGTAAATATAAAACATATTTTGCAAACACATTTATATATGCTGGCATATTTGCCTCTGGGAATAGTACTACATATTCATCCAGAAGTTTTATATTTTGCTTAATAAAAAAGATAAAACAATGGACAAATGATAATAATATGTCTATATATGCCTATATACATATACATGTATACATGCATGTATACATGTATATGTATATAGGCATATATACACACATATGTATATTATTATCATAACTCTACATATGTACACACATCCGTATATCCATATAAATATCCATATATACATTCATTATGACATTTTATCATTACACCTATATTGTGAGGTAGGTAGGGAATTTCAACTTGATTTTCAAGGTGAGAAAATCAGAGGATAATGTCTAAAGAAGCTTTCTAGAATAGAATTGTCTGTGATGATGCAAATGTTCTACATCTGTGCTGTCCAATTTGGTAGCCTCTAAACCCATGTGGCTATTGAGCATTTAAATTATGCTTTGTGTGACTGAGAAATTAAATATTTAATTTAATTTGATTTTAATTTAAATGTTAATATTCACATGTGCCAATTTTGAACAGCACAGATGCACGATACTGTTCATTTATACACTGATCCAATTATTTACCTTTGTAGTGTTTATATATTGGCGAAATGTCACCAGAATTGGACCCATGCCTTCTGAGTAATTTCATCATGCTGATCACACTGTGAAGCTAGTGAAATACTTTGTCTAATTCCCAATTTATGGGGAAGCAGAGATTAGAAAGCATATTCAGATGGAGATATCTCCTAAATGCTAAGCAATTAAATTGTAGCAAACAAACTGTTGATCAGCCACTGAACCTAGTGAAATAAATTGTTTTGTCACTTGCAAATGTTTATATCTAGAATCACACACATTTCAAAGTAAAGGAAGCTTTGCTTACTCATCAGTAAAGTTGGCTAGTCAAACCAGGATCAGAAACACCCAGAGAAGATAAGTAACTCAGCTAAGGATTTACAGAGTAGTTAGTGGCATTTAAGATTAATGGAATTGGTTAATCATGTTATGTGATTGACTAATGTAGATTCTTGGCAATTGGCAAAATCTCTATTTTCTCCTGTAAGATTCAGGCAGTACAAATGTTGCTTCACAGCCCGTGTTCACTCTGAAACTGGAGTAGGAATAACCATCTGAAATTGTACCTTTACAAATGACTGAGAAAGCTGTTTGAATCCTTTTCATTCTTTCCTATTCCGCAACTTCAAAAACCTAAACACACATGCTACGTGTAGATGTTAAAAATAACCTCTATTTTCATAAGCTAGATTGAGAGCTAGTTTGCTCTGAGAAAGAAACAAAGGAAGTTGCTTCATGTTGACACTAGAAGGTATCACAAAAAAAGTATTTAAAATAAATCCTAGCTGTTTTTCTGTTCCTTTAGAAAATTCTGAACATCAATAAACTTCCTTTTTTTTTTTTTTTTTTTTTTTTTCTGAGGCAATGTCTTGCTCTGTCACCCAGGTGGGAGTGTTGTGATTTTATCACTGCTCACTACAGCCTTGAACTCCTGGGCTCAAGTGACCCTCCTGTCTCATTTTTGTTTTCTTTTGGTTTTTACTTTTTGTAGAGATGAGGTTTCACTATTTTGCCCAGAATAATCTCAAACTCCTGGACTCAAGCAATCCTCCCACCTCAACCTCCCAAAGGGCTAGGATTACAGGAATGAGGCACCCGGCCCAGCCATGAACATCAATACCTTTTAAATTTAAAAATACACTGGGTTGTACATTTAAAGTATCATCTCTATCTGTTTCCTTGCCCTTGTAGATTACTGCCTTCTTAGAACTTTCTTGTAATCTGTAAGCACTTCTATTTTTGTCTCTCTCCGTAGCATTTGTCATATATTAGTTTTCTATTTTGGTACAACAAAACAATCCAGAATTTAGTGATTTATAAAACCGTGATCCTATACTTTAGGTAGGTCAGGAATCTGGGCTTGGCTTGACTGGGTCCTCTGGGTCTCAAAATCTCTTGTTAGACTTCAATCAAGGTGTTGTCTAGGGCATCATATCAAGGCTCTACCAGGAAAGGATCTGCTTTCAAGGTTACTTACATGGATGTTGGCAGGATTTGTTTTTTTCATGAACTTTGGGCTGAGACTCTTAATTCTTGACTTCCCTTAGTTCTCTACCTGTGGGCTTCTTCATAGGGTAATTAAAAACATTGCAGGTTGTTTCATCAGACTAGAAAGTGACAAGCAAAATACAGTGAAAACAAGAGGAAATTCACAGTTTTTTAGCCTAACCTTAAAAATGATTTTTCATAACTTTTGCCACATTTTATTTATTATGAACCTCTAGGTCTAGCCTACACCCATGGGGGAGGTGATGACATAAGGACATAAGTATCAGGAGGGGGTAGAGGGCATACTTGGGGGCTATTTCTGAAGCCGCTTTCCATAATCTCTATTTTCAGGTATCTACCAATCTCCGCAAACATTTTTTCCCATTCTTGTGGTGCAAAATTATTTTTTAATCTAGGTATAAATGCCTGTTAATGATAATAACATTAGAATAACATTAAATAAAACTGAAAATTAATACAAACACTTTATTTCAAGGGATATGATATCAATTATCTCTTTTTAAAAATAAAAGTCTAATTTGGAAAAATATGCATAAGAAAATATACAGTTTAACCATGTCTAGGTGTACAGTTCAGTGGTGTTAAGTACGTTCACGTTGTTGTGCAACCATCTCTACCAACTATCTCTGGAACTCTTTTCAACTTGCAAAACTAAAACTCTACACCCGTTAATCAACACTCATTCTCCCTTTCCCACAGATGCCGGAAACTACCATTCCACTTTCTATCTCTATAAATTTAACTACTCTAATTACTTGATATAAGTAGAGTCACATAGTATTTATCTTTTTTATGACTGGCTTATTTCACTTACCATAATTTCCTCAAGGTTAATCTATGTTGTAGCATGTGTTAGAATTTTTTTTAATATTGAATATTATTTTACTAACTGCATATACCACATTTGTTTATACATTCATCTATTAATAGATGCTTGGGTTGTTTCCACCTTCTGGCTATTGTGAATAATGCTGCTATGAGCATGGGTGTATGAATACTTTTTCAAGACCACTCTAACAGTTATTTGTAGGTATATACCTAGAAGTGGAATCCTTGGATTATAGGGTAATTCTACTTACAAATTTTTGAGGAACTGCCATTTTGTTTTCTTTTTTTTTTTCTTTTTTCTTTTTTTATTATTATTGTACTTTAAGTTCTAGGGTACATGTGCATAACGTGCAGGTTTGTTACATATGTATACTTGTGCCATGTTGGTGTGCTGCACCCATCAACTCGTCAGCACCCATCAACTCGTCATTTACATCAGGTACAACTCCCAATGCAATCCCTCCCTCCTCCCCCCTCCCCATGATAGGCCCCAGTGTGTGATGTTCCCCTTCCCGAGTCCAAGTGATCTCATTGTTCATTTCCCACCTATGAGTGAGAACATGCGCTGTTTGGTTTTCTGTTCTTGCGATAGTTTGCTGAGAATGATGGTTTCCAGCTGCATCCATGTCCCTACAAAGGACACAAACTCATCCGTTTTATGTCTGCGCAGTATTCCATGGTGTATATGTGCCACATTTTCTTAATCCAGTCTGTCACTGATGGACATTTGGGTTGATTCCAAGTCTTTACTATTGTGAATAGTGCCGCAATAAACATACGTGTGCATGTGTCTTTATAGCAGCATGATTGATAATCCTTTGGGTATATACCCAGTAATGGGATGGCTGGGTCATATGGTATTTCTAGTTCTAGATCCTTGAGGAATCGCCATACTGTTTTCCACAGTGGTTGAACTAGTTTACAATCCCACCAACAGTGTAAAAGTGTTCCTATTTCTCCACATCCCCTCCAGCACCTGTTGTTTCCTGACTTTTTAATGATTGCCATTCTAACTGGTGTGAAATGGTATCTCATTGTGGTTTTGATTTGCAATTCTCTGATGACTAGGGATGATGAGCATTTTTTCATGTGTCTGTTGGCTGTATGAATGTCTTCTTTTGAGAAGTGTCTGTTCATATCCTTTGCCCACTTTTTGATGGGGTTGTTTTGTCTTTTTCTTGTAAATTTGTTGGAGTTATTTGTAGGTTCTGGATATTAGCCCTTTGTCAGATGCGTAGATTGCAAAAATTTTCTCCCATTCTGTACGTTGCCTGTTCACTCTGATGGTAGTTTCTTTTGCTGTGCAGAAGCTCTTTAGTTTAATGAGATTCCATTTGTCAATTTTGACTTTTGTTGCCATTGCTTTTGGTGTTTTAGACATGAAGTCCTTGCCTATGCCTTTGTCCTGAATGGTATTACCTAGGTTTTCTTCCAGGGTTTTTATGGTATTAGGTCTAACATTTAAGTCTCTAATCCATCTTGAATTAATTTTCGTATAAGGAGTAAGGAAAGGATCCAGTTTCAGTTTTCTACTTATGGCTAGCCAATTTTCCCAGCACCATTTATTAAATCGGGAATCTTTTCCCCATTTCTTGTTTTTCTCAGGTTTGTCAAAGATCAGATGGCTGTAGATGTGTGGTGTTATTTCTGAGGACTCTGTTCTGTTCCATTGGTCTGTATCTCTGTTTTGGTACCAGTACCATGCTGTTTTGGTTACTGTAGCCTTGTGGTATAGTTTGAAGTCAGGTAGCGTGATGCCCCCAGCTTTGTCCTTTTATCTTAGGATTGTCTTGGCAATGCAGGCTCTATTTTGGTTCCATATGAACTTTAAAGCAGTTTTTTCTAATTCTGTGAAGAAACTCATTGGTAGCTTGATGGGGATGGCATTGAATCTATAAATTACCTTAGGCAGTATGGCCATTTTTGTGATATTGATTCTTCCTATCCATGAGCATAGTATGTTCTTCCATTTGTTTGTGTCCTCTTTTATTTCACTGAGCAGTGGTTTGTAGTTCTCCTTGAAGAGGTCCTTTACATCCCTTGTAAGCTGGATTCCTAGGTATTTATTTCTCTTTGAAGCAATTGTGAATGGAAGTCCATTCATGATTTGGCTTTCTGTTTGTCTGTTACTGGTGTATAAGAATGCTTGTGATTATTGCACATTGATTTTGTATCCTTTTTGCTGAAGTTGCTTATCAGCTTAAGGAGATTTTGGGCTGAGACAATGGGGTTTTCTAAATATACAATCATGTCATCTGCAAACAGGGACAATTTGACGACTTATTTTCTTAACTGAATACCCTTTCTTTCTTTCTCTTGCCTGATTGCCCTAGCCAGAACTTCCAACACTATGTTGAATAGGAGTGGTGAGAGAGGGCATCCCTGTCTTCTGCCAGTTTTGAAAGAGAATTTTTCCAGTTTTTGCCCATTCACTATGATATTGGCTATGGGTTTGTCATAAATAGCTCTTATTATTTTGAGATACGTTCTATCAGTACCGAGTTTATTGAGCGTTTTTAGCATGAAGGGCTGTTGAATTTTGTCAAAGGCCTTTTCTGCATCAATTGAGATAATCATGTGGTTTTTGTCTTTGGTTCTGTTTATATGCTGGATTACATTTATTGATTTGCGTATGTTGAACCAGCCTTGCATCCCAGGGATGAAGCCCACTTGATCATGGTGGATAAGCTTTGTGATGTGCTGCTGGATTCGGTTTGCCAGTATTTTATTGAGGATTTTTGCATCGATGTTCATCAGGGATATTGGTCTAAAATTCTCTTTTTTTGTTGTGTCTCTGCCAGGCTTTGGTATCAGGATGATGTTGGCCTCATAAAATGAGTTAGGGAGGATTCCCTCTTTTTCTATTGATTGGAATAGTTTCAGAAGGAATGGTACCAGCTCCTCCTTGTACCTCTGGTAGAATTCAGCTGTGAATCCATCTGGTCCTGGACTTTTTTTGGTTGGTAGGCTATTAATTATTGCCTCAATTTCAGAGCCTGCTGTTGGTCTGTTCAGGGATTCATCTTGTTCCTGGTTTTGTCTTGGGAGAGTGTAAGTGTCCAGGAAATTAGCCATTTCTTCTAGATTTTCTAGTTTATTTGCATAGAGGTGTTTATAGTAATCTCTGATGGCAGTTTGTATTTCTGTGGGGTCGGTGGTGATATCCCCTTTATCATTTTTTATTGCATCTATTTGATTCTTCTCACTTTTCTTCTTTATTATTCTTGCTAGCGGTCTATCCATTTTGTCAATCTTTTCAAAAAACCAACTCCTGGATTCATTGATTTTTTGGAGGGTTTTTTGTGTCTCTATCTCCTTCGGTTCTGCTCTGATCTTAGTTATTTCTTGCCTTGTGCTAGCTTTTGAATGTGTTTGCTCTTGCTTCTCTAGTTCTTTTAATTGTGATGTTAGAGTGTCAATTTTAGATCTTTCCAGCTTTCTCTTGTGGGCATTTAGTGCTATAAATTTCCCTCTACACACTGCTTTAAATGTGTCCCAGAGATTCTGGTCTATTGTATCTTTGTTCTCATTGGTCTCAAAGAACATCTTTATTTCTGCCTTCATTTCGTTATGTACCCAGTAGTCATTCAGGAGCAGGTTATTCAGTTTCCATGTAGTTGAGCAGTTTTGATTGAGTTTCTTAGTCCTGAGTTCTAGTTTGATTGCACTATGGTCTGAGAGACAGTTTGTTATAATTTCTGTTCTTGTACATTTGCTGAGGAGTGCTTTACTTCCAATTATGTGGTCAATTTTGGAGTAAGTGTGATGTGGTGCTGAGAAGAATGTATATTCTGTTGATTTGGGGTGGAGAGTTCTGTAGATGTCTATTAGGTCTGCTTGCTGCAGAGATGAGTTCAATTCCTGGATATCGTTGTTAACTTTCTGTCTCATTGATCTGTCTAATGTTGACAGTGGGGTGTTGAAGTCTCCCATTATTATTGTATGTGAGTCTAAGTCTCTTTGTAAGTCTCTAAGGACTTGCTTTATGAATCTGGGTGCTCCTGTATTGGGTGCATATATATTTAGGATAGTTAGCTCTTCCTGTTGAATTGATCCCTTTACCATTATGTAATGGCCGCCTTTGTCTCTTTTGATCTTTGATGGTTTAAAGTCTGTTTTATCAGAGACTAGTATTGCAACCCCTGCTTTTTTTTGTTCTCCATTTGCTTGGTAGATCTTCCTCCATCCCTTTATTTTGAGCCTATGTATGTCTCTGCATGTGAGATGGGTCTCCTGAATACAGCAGACTGATGGGTCTTGACTGTTTATCCAGTTTGCCAGTCTGTGTCTTTTAATTGGAGCATTTAGTCCATTTACAGTTAAGGTTAATATTGTCATGTGTGAACTTGATCCTGCCATTATGATATTAACTGGTTATTTTGCTCATTACTTGATGCAGTTTCTTCCTAACCTCGATGGTTTTTACATTTTGGCATGTTTTTGCAATGGCTAGTACCAGTTGTTCCTTTCCATGTTTAGTGCTTATTTCAGGGTCTCTTGTAAGGCAGGCCTGGTCGTGACAAAATCTCTAAGCATTTGCTTGTCTGTAAAGGATTTTATTTCTCCTTCACTTGTGAAACTTAGTTTGGCTGGATATGAAATTCTGGGTTTAAAATTCTTTTCTTTAAGAATGTTGAATATTGGTCCCCACTCTCTTCTGGCTTGTAGAGTTTCTGCCGAGAGATCTGCTGTTAGTCTGATGGGCTTCCCTTTGTGGGTAACCCGACCTTTCTCTCTGGCTGCCCTTAAGATTTTTTCCTTCATTTCAACTTTGGTGAATCTGGCAATTTTGTGTCTTGGAGTTGTTCTTCTCGAGGAGTATCTTTGTGGCATTCTCTGTATTTCCTGGATTTGAATGTTGGCCTGCCCTACTAGGTTGGGGAAGTTCTCCTGGATGATATCCTGAAGAGTGTTTTCCAACTTGGTTCCATTTTCCCCCTCACTTTCAGGCACCCCAATCAGACATAGATTTGGTCTTTTTACATAATCCCATACTTCTTGCAGGCTTTGTTCATTTCCTTTTCTTCTTTTTTCTTTAGATTTCTCTTCTCGCTTCATTTCATTCATTTGATCCTCAATAGCTGATACTCTTTCTTTCAGTTGATCGAGTCAGTTACTGAAGCTTGTGCATTTTTCATGTATTTCTCGTGTCATGGTTTTCATCTCTGTCAGTTCATTTATGGCCTTCTCTGCATTAATTATTGTAGTTATCAATTCTTCCACTCTTTTTTCAGGATTTTTAGTTTCTTTGTGCTGGGTATGTAATTCCTCCTTTAGCTCTGAGAAGTTTGGTGGACTGAAGCCTTCTTCTCTCATCTCATCAAAGTCATTCTCCGTCCAGCTTTGATTCGTTGCTGGAGATGAGCTGCATTCCTTTGCAGGGGGAGATGTGCTCTTATTTTTTGTATTTCCAGCTTTTCTGCCCTGCTTTTTCCCCATCTAGGTGGTTTTATCTGCCTCTGGTCTTTGATGATGGTGACGTACTGATGGGGTTTTGGTGTGGGTGTCCTTCCTGTTTGTTAGTTTTCCTTCTAACTGTCAGGACCCTCAGCTGTAGGTCTGTTGCAGATTGCTTGAGGTCCACTCCAGACGCTGTTTGCCTGGGTATCAGCAGCAGAGGCTGCAGAAGATAGAATATTGCTGAACAGTGAGTGTACCTGTCTGATTCTTGCTTTGGAAGCTTCCTCTCAGGTGTGTACTCCACTGTGTGAGGTGTGGGGTGTCGATCTGCCCCTGGTGGGGGATGTCTACCAGTTAGGCTACTCAGGGGTCAGGGACCCACTTGAGCAGGCAGTCTGTCCTTTCTCAGATCTCAACCTCCATGTTGGGAGATCCACTGCTCTCTTCAAAGCTGTCAGACAGAGTCGTTTGCGTCTGCAGAGGTTTCTGCTGCCTTTTGTTGTTGTTGTTGAGCTGTGCCCTGTCCCCAGAGGTGGAGTCTACAGAGACAGGCAGGCCTACTTGAGCTGCTGTGACCTCCACCCAGTTTGAGCTTCCTAGCGGCTTTGTTTACCTACTTAAGCCTCAGCAATGGCCAGCGCCCCTCCCAGAGCCTCGCTGCTGCCTTGCAGTTAGATTGCAGACTGCTGTGCTAGCAATGAGGGAGGCTCCGTGGGCGTGGGACCCTCTGGGCCAGGTGTGGGATATAATCTGCTGGTGTGCCTGCTTGCTAAGACCCTTAGTAAAGCGCAGTATTGGGGTGGGAGTTACCCGATTTTCTAGGTGTTGTGTGTCTCAGTTCCCCTGGCTAGGAAAAGGGATTCCCTTCCCCCTTGCACTTACCAGGGGAGGCAATGCCTCGCCCTGCTTCAGCTCTGGCTGATCAGGCTGCAGCAGCTGGCCAGCACCAATTGTCCGGCACTCCCTAGTGAGATAAATCCAGTACCTCAGTTGAAAATGTAGAAATCACCTGTCTTCTGTGTCACTGGTGCTGGGAGCTGGAGACTGGAGCTGTTCCTATTCCCATTTTGTTTTCATAGCAGCTTCATTCTTTGGGTCCATCAGTAGTGCAAAAGGGTTCAAATTTCTCCACACATCCTCATTAACATTAGTTATTTTATAGTTTTGTTTGGTTTTAGTTTTTTGCTTTGCTTTTCTTTGGTTTTGTTTTGGTTTGGTTTTTTTTTTTTTTTTTTGTGCTTTCTAAAATTTATTTATTTATTTATTTTATTATTATTATACTTTAAGTTCTAGGGTACATGTGCATAACGTGCAGGTTTGTTACATATGTGTACTTGTGCCATGTTGGTGTGCTGCACCCATCAACTCGTCAGCACCCATCAACTCGTCATTTACATCAGGTACAACTCCCAATGCAATCCCTCCCTCCTCCCCCCTCCCCATGATAGGCCCCAGTGTGTGATGTTCCCCTTCCCGAGTCCAAGTGATCTCATTGTTCATTTCCCACCTATGAGTGAGAACATGCGCTGTTTGGTTTTCTGTTCTTGTGATAGTTTGCTGAGAATGATGGTTTCCAGCTGCATCCATGTCCCTACAAAGGACACAAACTCATCCGTTTTATGTCTGCGCAGTATTCCATGGTGTATATGTGCCACATTTTCTTAATCCAGTCTGTCACTGATGGACATTTGGGTTGATTCCAAGTCTTTACTATTGTGAATAGTGCCGCAATAAACATACGTGTGCATGTGTCTTTATAGCAGCATGATTGATAATCCTTTGGGTATATACCCAGTAATGGGATGGCTGGGTCATATGGTATTTCTAGTTCTAGATCCTTGAGGAATCGCCATACTGTTTTCCACAGTGGTTGAACTAGTTTACAATCCCACCAACAGTGTAAAAGTGTTCCTATTTCTCCACATCCTCTCCAGCACCTGTTGTTTCCTGACTTTTTAATGATTGCCATTCTAACTGGTGTGAGATGGTTTGGTTTTTTGTTAGTATCCATCGTAATGGGCTGAGATGGTGTCTCATTGTGGTTTTGATTTATATTTCCCTAATGATTAGTGACATTGGACATCTTTTCATGTACCTGTTGGTCATTTGTATATATTTTAGAGAAATGTCTATTCAAGTTATTTGTCCATTTTGAAAATAAGATTTTTTTGTGGTTGAATTGTAGGAGTTTTTAAAATATATTTTAGATATGAATGTCTTATCCAGTATATGATTTGCCAACATGTTCTCCCATTTGGTTGGTTGCATTTTCACTCTGTTGATTGTGTCCTTTAATGCACAGAAGTTTTTAATTTTTATGTAATTCACTTATTTTTGTTTGATTACCTGTGCTTTTGGTTAAAAATGTATGCATTCTGTAGATCAATTCGGGGAAAATCAGCATTTTAACAATAGTCTTTCTGTCTGTAAGCATGGTTCATATCTTAATGAAATTAGGTATTCTATAAACTTTTCATTATTGTTTTTTATTTGGCATAAAAGTCTTGTACATATTTTATTAACTTTATAATTAACGGTATTTCAGTTTTATTGTTTTGTTAAATAGTACCATTTTATTATAAATTTCAAAATTTTCATTGCTAGTATGTAAAAATGCAATAAAATTTGATACATTGGGCCGGGCGTGGTGGCTCACGTCTGTAATCCCAGCACTTCGGGAGGCCAAGGTGGGCAGATCACAAGGTCAGGAGATCGAGACCATCCTGGCTAACACGGTGAAACCCCGTCTCTACTAAAAATACAAAAAATTAGCTGGGCGCAGTGGCAGACTCCTGTGGTCTCAGCTACTCAGGAGGCTGAGGCAGGAGAATGGCGTGAACCCGGGAGGCGGAGCTTGCAGTGAGCCGAGATCGCGCCACTGCACCCCAGCCTGGGCGACAGAGCGAGACTCTGCCTCAAAAAAATAAAAAATAAAATAATAAAAAAATAAATACAATAAAATAAAATATAAAAAAAATTGATACATTGACCTTTTAACTGGCAACATTGCTAAACTCACATATTAGTGGTAGTAGCATTTTTTAGATTCTTAGGGATTTTTAACATAAATCATTATGTTGTCTTCAACTAAATACCATTGTATTTCTTCTTTATGTATTTCTTTTTCTTGTCTTACTATGCTGGAAAAAACTTCAAGTATGATATCAAATAAGACTGAGGAAAGAACTTAAGACTTGACATTTTTATCTTAGAAAAAAGGCCTTTCACTCTTACCTATGTTAATATAGCTCTAGGGCAAGGAACACTTTTTGGAGATAAAAACATTTTCTTTCATTTCTAGCTTGCTGAGGATGAAAGAATTCCTCAGCAAATATTTAAAATACATTCATTATAGAATGAATGGATGTTAAATTTGGCAAATGCATATTCTACATTTGTTGAGATGGTCATATGGTTTTTCTTCTTTACTCTGTTGATTCCATCTACTAATTTCGATATATTGTGTTTACCTATTTATTCAATTAAAAATATTTTCTAATTTCCCTTGTGTCATTTTCTATGATGCTCTACTTATTTAGGAGTACTTTTTCATTTCCAAATATATGGAAATTATATAGATAGTTTTCAATTATTTATGAGTAATTTAATTTGATTTTGGTCAGAGAGACACTTTTTATTATTTCAATTATTGTAAATATCTTAAAGTTTATTTTATGACCCAGAGTGTGGTCTATCTTGATAGATGTTACATGTGCATGCATTTGAAAAAAAAAGTGTATTCTGATATTCAGTAGATTGTTCTGTAAATATCAATTCAAATAATTAATGTAATGACTTAATAAAGTGAGGACAAATAATGTTCTTAAGGGCTTCCATAATTATACTGATTTTCTATGGTCTTATTCTATCAATTACTAGATAGAAGTACTGAAGACCCCAACCAAATTTGTGGATTTTTTTTTCTGCTTTCAATTCTATCAATTTTCCTCTATAAATCCAAAGCACTACTATCAGGTGCAACAATAGGGTTATTATATTTCCTTAATGATTTAACTCGTCATCATTCTGCAATTAACTTCATTATCCCTAATGATATTCCTATAGTATTAGTATAGCTACTCAAGTTTTCTTTTAGAAGAATACTTGTGAGGTATACTTTTCTTATTTTTTTTTTACTTTGAACCTATCTAGAACTTTATATTTAAAACAGCTTTCTGTGGATAGCATATAGTTGGGGCTTAGTTTTATATCCAATCTGACAATCTCTTTCTTAATTGTAGTGTTCAGAACATTTATATTTAATACTATTTATACAGTTGGTTTAAAATCTAGAGCCTGCTAGTAGCTTTCTATTTGTTCCAACTGTTGATATAATTTTTCTTTTTTACTACATGCATTTAGAATGATGAAGCATATTTCTATTATTCCATTTGACTACAATATTTGCTTCTTATTTATACCTCATTATCAGTCTATAGGCAAATAATTTTAAACTTCATGTAGTATGCACATTAGTATACTTACTTTTTTCTCTTCTTTGGTACTATTGTTGTCATATAATACAACACACAATAAACCTACCATATCTTGCTAATATTTTTACTTGGATATTCAATTAAATTTATGGTGATTAAAAATAAGTATGAAATTATTTGCTCAATTATTTTTATTTTGACCATTTCTAAATCTCTTTCTTTAGTTCAGATTTCTATTTGATATTGTAGCTTTTTTGTAAATTTCGTTATTTAAAAAAAATGTGGGTACATTTTAAGTTTATATATCTGTGGTTTACATTAAGAATGTCCTTCAACATTTCTTACAGTGCAGATTTAAGTGCTGATAACAAATTATTCCTAGCATTAGTTTGTCCCAAAAATATTTATTTTCATTTAAAGATTTTTTTTTTTCTGGATATACTACCCAGGTTTGACATTTTGATTTATTTCAAAACTTTAATAATGACATTTTTTGTTTTGTGGTTTGCATAGTTCTTTTATGAGAAGGTTCATCTAATTCTTACATTTGCTCTTCTGTCTGTATATGTGTTTTTTTAGATGGCTATCCATAAGTCTGACTCTTTAGCTTTGGTTTTAAGCAGTTTGAATATAATGTGTCTAGTAGTGTTTTAATTTGTGTATTTATTCTACATGTATCTCTCTTCATGCTGTTTACCCACTCCCAGTAGCAGACTATTCTTGCATGTTACTTTGTGACTGCTAGCATGGTTTGGGGAAAGAGGGCAGGGCAACATGGGTAGTTCCCTGGTTTTCTAATCCCCATTTGAGTATTAGGAAGCCACTGTATGCCTATGTCTTTGAGGTGATGTCTCTTTTGAGGTGTCCCATCTCTGTGGCAGACAAACTCTGTTTTGATTTTTTGGTGTTCTTTTAAGGGAAAGTGTCCTGTTCTCCTCCAAAGTTAAGACATTGCCAATGATATTGATATAGTTCCTTTTAAAAAAATTGTACTTATTTTTAATACATTTTATTTGTATATTAGAGGCTCACAACATGAATTATAGGATACATATAGATAGTAAAATAATTGTTATAGTCAAGCAGATTAACATGTCTAACATCTCAAATAATAGCTTTTTTGTGACAAGAACAACTAAAATCAACTTGTTTTTTATTTTAAAAAACCTAATATAATGCCGTTTTATTAACTATGGTTATCATGTTTATTAGATGTTCAGACTTGTTCATTCCACATATCTGCTATTTTGTGTCTTTTAACCTATATCTCCTCATTTCCTCCCCACCCCATACCCATAGCAACCAGTTTATTATCAACCTATGTGTATATTTAAACACATAAATACACACACACACACACACACACACACACACATATAGAACCTGGACCCAGAACCAGTCCCATGGCCAGTGGTAGGGTTGTTACTTTATTTTGTTCTTCCTTCAGTCACAGGAGGTCTTTACTTGTGCCCTGCGGCAACAGGGTTTGCTATCTTTTCCTAGGTAGCCTGCATCTTTTGTATAGTAAGGAATGATCTAGTTAAAGCTCTGTGTATTTCTTGCCATAATGTAGATCTTTTCTCCAGATTTATTCCACCAAATGAGGCTTTCTCCAGGCCCTATATGATTCTGAATCTTATTAATAAACTTGGTGGAGGACCATGGAGATGAACCTATATGTGGATGTAAACACTCCCAAAGCTAGCAGAAGGATATAAATAATTAAATCGAATAACTAAAATCAAATCAGAACTCAATGAAATTGAGACTCAAACTTCCATACAAAGAATCAACAACATTGAAAGTTGGTTCTATACGTGGTTCTGTAAAAAAGATTGACAGACTGTTAGATATACTTCAAAAGCAAAAAGAGAGAAGATCAAAATAAGCACAATCATAAATGACCAATGTGACATTAAAATCAATCCCACAAAAATACAAAAGATCCACAGAGACTATTATCAACACTTCTTTGCACACAAACTAGAAAATCTAAAGGAAACAGTTAAAATCCTGGAAAGACACAATCTCCTAAGAATGAATCTGGAAGAAATCAAAACCCTGAACAGACTAATATCAAGTTATAAAATTGAAGCAGTAATGAAAAACCCTAGCTTATTCCATGAAGCCAGCATCACCTTGCTACCAAAACTTGTCAAAGATACAACAAACAAAGAAAACTACAGGCCAATACCCCTGATAAACAAAAACACAAAAATCCTCAACAAAATATGGATGGCAATCCAAATTCAGCAGCACATCAAAAAGCGAATTCACCATGATCAAGTAGGCTTAGTACACGGGATGCAAGATTTCTTTGACATACGCAAGTCAATAAATGTGATTCACCATATAAACAGAATTAAAAACAAGAATCATATGATCATGTCTCTAGATACAGAAAAAGCTTTCAATAAAATCCAGTATCACTTCATGATAAAAACACTCAACATCTAGACGTTGAAGGAACATACCTCAAAATAATAAGAGCCATCTATGACAAACCCACAGCTAATATCACACTGAATGATCAAAACATGGAAGCATTCCCCTTGAGAACTTTCTCATATTGAGAAATATGAGAAAAGGATGCTCATTCTCATCATTTCTATTCAAAATCATACTGGAAGTGGTAGTCAGATAAGTCAGCCAAGAGAAAGAAATAAAAGGCATCCAAATGGGAAAAAAAAAAAAAAAATGAAGTGAGGCTATCTCTCTTGCCAAAAGATATGATTCTATACCTAGAAAACCCTAAAGACTCTACCAAAAGGCTCTTATAACTAATATAACAACTTCACAAAAGTTTCAGAATACACAATAAATGTACAAAAATCAATGGCATTCCCATACACCAATAACATTCAAGTTGAGAGCCAAATCAAGAATGCAATTACATTTACAATAGCCACACAGAAAGTAAAGTAGAAAGACGTCTAATTAAGGAGATTAAAGATCTCTATAAGGGGAAAAACAAAACACTGTCAAAAGGAACTATAGGTGACACAAACAAATGGAAAAGCATTCCATGTTCATGGATTAGAAGAATCAATGTCATTACAATGACCATACTGCCCAAAGAAATCTACAGATTCAGCACTATTCTTATCAAATTACCAATGTCATTTTTAACAAAATTAGAAAAAAAATTCTAAAATTTACATGGAACAAAAAAAGGTTCAAATAGTCAAAGCAAATCCTTGTTAAAAACAAAAGTAGAGGCATCACATTACCTAACTTCTAACTGTACTATAGGGCAGGGCTGCAGTTAACAAAACAGTATAGAACAGATACAAAAGCAGACACATAGACCAATCGAAAAGAATGAAGAACCCAGAAATAAAGCTGCACATCTACAGTCATCTGATCTTCAAAAAAGTAGACAAAAATAACCAATGAGGAAAGGACTCCCTAGTCAATAAATAGTGCTGGGATAGCTGGCTCGCCATAGGCAGAAGAATGAAACTGGACACTTACTCTTCACCATATACAGTAATTAACTCAAGATGGATTAAAAATTTATATGTGAGATCTCCATCTCCATGAGAATCCTAGAACAAAACCCAAGAAACATTATTCTGGACACCAGCCTTGGAAAATCAATTATGACTATGTCCTCAAACATAATTGCAACAAAACAAAAATTGACAGTGGAATCTAATTAAAGAGGCTTCTATAGCAAAATAAACTATCAACAGAGTACCCCCAACAGAAGGGGGAAAATATTCACAACTATGCATCCAGAAAGTTCTACTATTCAGAATCTGCAGGGCACAGACACAAATTAACAAGCAAAAACCAAATAGCCCCATTAAAAATGGGCACAAGGAATGAACAGACACTTCTCAGAAGAAGATACATGAGCAGCCAACAAACATGGAAAAATCCTCAGCGTAACTAATCATCAGAGAAACATAAATTAAAACCACAATGAGATACAATCCCAAACCAGTCAGAATGGGTATTATTATAGTAAAAAACCAACAGATGCTGGCCTCCCATGTTCATTGTGGCACTATTCACAATAGCAAAGACATGGAGTCAGCCTATGTGCGCATCAATGGTGGATTGGATATAGAAAATGTGGTACATATGCACCGTGGAATACTATGCAACCACATAAAAGAAAAAAAATATCCTTTGCAGCAATATGGATGCAGCTGAAGGCCATTATTTTAAGTAAATTACCGCAATAATGGAAAGCTAAATACTGCCTGTTATCCCTTATAAGTGGGAGCAAAACATCGGATACAAGCATATGTAAAGATGGCAACAGTAGACACTGGGGAGTACTATATAGAGGAGGGAGGGTAAGAGGTAAGGGTTGATAAACTAGGTTCATTATCTGAGTGATGAGATAATTCATACCCCAAACTTCAGCATCACACAATATCCCTAGGTAACAAACCTGCACTTATACCCCCACATCTAAATTTTTTTTAAAGTTAGAAAACTAATAAAATATTGATGTCCAAGTCCCATCCACCAGAGATTCTTGATTTATCTGAACAGAGCCCCAGTCGTGGGGCAATTTTTAAAAATCTACCCAGGTGATTTCAATGTGCAGCCAAGATTAAATCAGTCATTGCTCTAATAATTCCAAATGATCCTTTAAATCTGAGCAAGTATATAAAATAACACATTTTAGCATTTAATTATAATATTTGTAAATATATAATCATCATTTTTTAATATACTTGCTAATCCTACCTTTTACAGTGAAACTAAGTAAGGCTACATTTTTTACACTTGAAGACGTATATTCTACCACAGGCCATATGTAAACTGTAGTCACAGATTATTCGAAATCATTACAATGTTTCTATTTTGTGAGCTACAGAGATTAGTGTCTTTTCCAAGGAGTTAAATCAACCCCTTTAGTCTCTTCTATTTTTATGGTTGGGTGGGCTATCAACTGAGGTTCCTTTGAATGATCTGCACAAAATATTAAAAATAGTGGGGGTGGTCAAAACATCATGAACATATATCTCCTTTTTATGATTTGAGTTTTCATAACCCAATTCAATAGATGTTACCAACACATTGTCAGATATATCTAGTACTGTATATCTGGCATATACATGCTACTCTAAAAATGGTCTTAAAGAAATAAATCAGGCTGGGAGTGGTGGCTCACGCCTGTAATCCCAGCATTTTGGGAGGCCGAGGCAGGTGGATCACCTGAGGTCAGGAGCTCAAGACCATCCTGGCCAACACGGTGAAATCCCGTCTCTACAAAAACGCAAACATTTGCCGGACATGATAGTGGGTGCCCGTAATCCCAGCTACTCAGAAGGCTGAGGCGGGAGAATTCGCTTGAACGCGGAGGCTGAGGCAGAGGTTGCAGTGAGCCAAGATAGCGCCGTTGCACGCCAGGATGGGTGACAGAGCGAGACTCTGTCTAAAAAAGCAAACAAACAAACAACAACAACAACAAACAGAAATAAGCCAAATAGTTTCCAGCAATGTTTCATGAATAGGAACTATCCTCTGAGTTTTTGATTTACAAAAATACACTTTAAATAGAATGTTTTCCATTGTTAAGCAATTGAACTATATATGAACTTAGTGAGAAAAACACTGAAATGTTGTAGTTAAACTGTAAATAAATTGAGATATAGAAAACTTGAAATATAAACCTTCATATGTAGAAAATTAAATAAACAAAATATAGTAATATTTAGAAATAGAAACATCAAAATAATAAATAACATACATAAAAGTGTAATTCCAAGATACCCCAGAATTTACACTATTAAAAAATTAACTGAGAAGTGTTATATCTCAATATTATGGAAGTGACTTTAATATTTCAACTTTTCTGTTATAACCCAGTTGGAGTAAGGAGACTCCTGAGGTCCAGTTCTGCACAGTTTCAAGAAACAGCTGTAAAACCAATCTCCCAGTTGGGACTATGCCAAAGAGGATTAAAGAATGAGCAAAAAGGAGAGAAATGTGGTAGATTTTAACTTTCTAAAACACTTTTAGCAAGGCCCAATCTTCCAAATATTTCATAAACTCTGTGGTTTTCCTACAGAAGGATTCCGTTGAAAATACTAATTTGTCACATGATTTGTGACCCTAAAAAGGTAGATTTCTTACCTGTGATTCATTCTAGAAAACTCTGACTTCATGGAACTCAAAAATGTCAAGCAATGCTATTTCTTTATCTATCAGCCTATCATCCACTAATTTATATTGCACAAATGTAATTTTCTTTTAAAGACTTTTTTTGTTATAGTTTTGCCACATTTTCTAAAGTCAAGTAATTGCATTTAACAAATTCATCTGATAATTCCTCTCAGAACTAAAAGACATATTTTGATTCAAACTGCAAACATATTAATGAGAAATGATATGATCTTAAAATGCAAGTTAATTCCATGTCGAACCATTTATATCAAGGACATTTTAATTTTTTTCCTCCTAAAGTTCTAATTTAGTAATAGAAAAATACTCTTACACATAAGTATTGACTGTTTGTGATAATACATTCATAGTGCTTTTAATAAAACTTTAAAATTATGTCACATTTATGCCACTGGCAAAATAATAGGGAAATTTCAGAGAGTTCCTCTCTTACCTTTGTTTCATAACTAGAGCAAAGAAGTTCGGATTAAAGCAAACCTCTGTGGCTAAACATGCAGATTTAAGTGCCTGTGGAAGAAGGACCTGGACTTTTTTTCTGAAGGCACAAGAGAAATTTGTGAGGCTCATAAGAAACCCAGTCTAGCAACACAGGGCAATATTTCATATCATGCTCTGTAGAGCGTGCCTGAAGTTGCTCTGTGGAGGTCACACTTTTCAAGAATAACATGGAAAAATACATGTTAAGTAGAATTTAAGGACTCAAACTCTGTTCCTAGGAAGAAATACTAATGTATAAATAACAAATCTCTGTTCTTTAAAATTAAATAACAAAGGAATAAAGATGTTGATGACTTGGGAAAATATGTGAAAAGGAAGGTCAGATAAGAAATCTGTCATACAATGATATCTACCAACACACTTATAGGTAGTGTAGATTTGACAGGTCTGGATTTCAGTGTTTTTTCCCATTTATGTCTTACCACTCAATATGTGCCCTCCTAGAACTTACTTTTTTGATACAAGATGTTGACCTGGAAAACAAAGAGAATCATACTACGGTTAGTACACATGTAACAACTTTGCTTTGCTAGAATTTATTTGAAAATTTATCTGAACAAAGGAATAATTTGAAGAAAAGCAAAAGGTAAATAAAAAGCAAATTTGAAGTAAGTATTTAAAATGACCACTTAGAAAATAGAAAAGGATAAATCAGAAAATAGTTTTTCATCCTGGGTGGATCTAAATTAGTAGCTTGCAGTATAAATAAGTCAGAATACCTAATGTTAGAATCGTGTTTTTACATAATACTGAACACTTTCATATATGATTTATTTGAGTGCTCTTGGGTTTGTTTTGTTGCGTTTAATGTTGTCTGTGTTTACACACTACACTGTGAGCTCCATATCAGCACCTGAGAGGATTCCTGCAACATAGTGGGTCCTCAATAATTATTCACTAAATGAGTAAAAGAATGAATTTCCCCCTCTATATGGGTTACCATATTTTTCACTATAAATTACCAGATAATAAGTATTAAGCTTTACGGGCCAAATAATATCTCTATATATGTCCATTTATAAATTAAAATATAAAATATAAATTAAGCTAAAATATAAAATATATAAAATGTAGAAACTATTTTTAGCTCAAGATCTGTAAAAACAGGGCATGGACTAGACTTAGCCAGATATAGTTTACTAATGTCTGCTCTCTATATTAAACAGATCTTAATGTGATTCATAAGATTCCCTTATAATTTTCTGAATTCTTTTCCAATGATACATCACAGGTAACTCTTACAAGCTCAATGGATCATATTGCCAAACATTGTGTATCTGGGTCTTTGTGGTGTGTGCATGTGTGTGTGTGTGTGTGTGTGCATGTGTATTTTATAACCCTATTTATCTTCACAAATGGGTTTGGCTTCAGTTAAAAAAAATAAAACAGATTTCAAAGGGAATGCTTCCAGTTTTTGCCCATTCAGTATGATATTGGCTGTGGGTTTGTCATAAATAGCTCTTACTATTTTGAAATACGTTCCATCAATACTGAATTTATTGAATTTGTTGAGAGTTTTTAACATGAAGGACTGTTGAATTTTGTCAAAGGCCTTTTCTGCGTTTATTGAGATGATCAAGGGGTTTTTGTCTTTGGTTCTGTTTATATGCTGGATTACGTTTATTGATTTGCATATGTTGAACCAGCCTTGCATCCCAGGGATGAAGCCCACCTGATCATGGTGGATAAGCTTTTTGATGTGCTGCTGGATTTGGTTTGCCAGTATTTTATTAAGGACTTTTGCATTGATGTTCATCAGGGATATTGGTCTAAAATTCTGTTTTTTGTTTTGTCTCTCTCAGGCTTTGGTATCAGGATGATGTTGGCCTCATAAAATGAGTTAGGGAGGATTCCCTCTTTTTCTATTGATTGGAATACTTTCAGAAGGAACGGTACCAACTCCTCCTTGTACCTCTGGTAGAATTGGGTTGTGAATCTGTCTGGTCCTGGATTTTTTTTGGTTGGTAGGCTGTTAACTATTGCCTCAATTTCAGAGCCTGCTATTGGTCTATTCAGGGATTCAACTTCTTCCTGGTTTAGTCTTGGAATGCCCTCTCTCACCACTCCTATTCAACATAGTGTTGGAAGTTCTGGCTAGGGCAATCAGGCAAGAGAAAGAAAGAAAGGGTATTCAGTTAGGAAAAGAAGAAGTCAAATTATCCCTGTTTGCAGATGACGTGACTATATATTTAGAAAACCCCATTGTCTCAGCCCAAAATCTCCTTAAGCTTATAAGCAACTTCAACAAAGTCTCAGGATACAAAATCAATGTGCAAAAGTCACAAGCATTCTTATATACCAGTAACAAACAAACAGAGAGCCAAATCATGAATGAACTTCCATTCACAATTGCTTCAAAGAGAATAAAATACCTAGGAATCCAGCTTACAAGGGACGTAAAGGACCTCTTCAAGGAGAACTACAAACCACTGCTCAGTGAAATAAAAGAGGACACAAACAAATGGAAGAACATACTATGCTTATGGATAGGAAGAATCAATATCACAAAAATGGCCATACTGCCTAAGGTAATTTATAGATTCAATGCCATCCCCATCAAGCTACCAATGAGTTTCTTCACAGAATTAGAAAAAACTGCTTTAAAGTTCATATGGAACCAAAATAGAGCCTGCATTGCCAAGACAATCCTAAGATAAAAGGACAAAGCTGGGGGCATCACGCTACCTGACTTCAAACTATACCACAAGGCTACAGTAACCAAAACAGCATGGTACTGGTACCAAAACAGATATACAGACCAATGGAACAGAACAGAGTCCTCAGAAATAACACCACACATCTACAGCCATCTGATCTTTGACAAACCTGAGAGAAACAAGAAATGGGGAAAGGATTCCCTATTTAATAAATGGTGCTGGGAAAATTGGCTAGCCATAAGTAGAAAGCTGAAACTGGATCCTTTCCTTACTCCTTATACGAAAATTAATTCAAGATGGATTAGAGACTTAAATGTTAGACCTAAAACTATAAAAATCCTACAAGAAAACCTAGGTAATACCATTCAGGACATAGGCATGGGCAAGGACTTCATGCCTAAAACACCAAAAGCAATGGCAACAAAAGTCAAAATTGACAAATGGGATCTCATTAAACTAAAGAGCTTCTGCACAGCAAAAGAAACTACCATCAGAGTGAACAGGCAGCCTACAAAATGGGAGAAAATTTTGCAATCTACTCATCTGACAAAGGGCTAATATCCAGAACCTATAAATAACTCAATCAAATTTACAAGAAAAAAACAAACAACCCCATCAAAAAGTGGGCAAAGTATATGAACAGACACTTTTCAAAAGAAGACATTCATACAGCCAACAGACACATGAAAAAATGCTCATCATCACTCGCCACCAGAGAAATGCATATCAAAACCACAATGAGATACCATCTCACACCAGTTAGAATGGCAATCATTAAAAATCAGGAAACAATAGGTGCTGGAGAGAATGTGGAGAAATAGGAACACTTTTACACTGTTGGTGGGACTGTAAACTAGTTCAACCATTGTGGAAAACAGTGCGGTGATTCCTCAAGGATCTAGAACTAGAAATACCATTTCGCCCAGCTATCCCATTACTGGGTATATACCCAAAGGATTATAAGTCATGCTGCTATAAAGACACATGCACACGGATGTTTATTGCAGCACTCTTCACAATAGCAAAGACTTGGAATCAACCCAGATGTCCATCAGTGACAGACTGGATTAAAAAAATGTGGCACATATACACCATGGAATACTATAGAGCCATAAAAAAGGATGAGTTGTGTCCTTTGTAGGGACATGGATGCAGCTGGAAACCATCATTCTCAGCAAACTATCACAAGAATAGAAAACCAAATACCACATGTTCTCACTCATAGGTGGGAATTGAACACTGAGATCACTTGGACACAGGAAGGGGATCATCACACACTGAGTCCTATTGTGGGGAGGAAGGGAGGGATAGCATTAAGAGATATACCTAATATAAACAACGAGTTAATAGGTGCAGCACACCAACATGGCACAGGTATACATATGTAACAAACCTGCACGTTGTCCACATGTATCCTAGAACTTAAAGTGTAATAAAATAAAATAAAATAAAATAAAACAGAGACAATATTTAAACTTGCCAGATAAAATTTAGACATCCCTATTAAATTCGAAGTTAAGTAAATATAAACAAATATTTTAAAATTATATTTTAAATTTTTTAAAAAATTATAAAATATATTTTAAAATATTTTAAAATTATAAGCACACCCCATTCAATATTTGGAAAATACTTATCTGGAAATTATTTATTATTTATCTGAAATTGAAGCTTAACCTAGTATTTTCTAAATCCAGCAAATCTACTTGTATTTATTAGAAATCTAGTGAACAACAATGATGAAATTAGCATTTCAAAATAGAAATTAATTTGTCTATTTTTTAATGATCATGTTATTTTTTCTTATCGTTAAAGTGATAACTATTTCTTTTTAAAAATGTATATTAAAGATAATTTCTGTCGTTTGGCTATGTCAGTCATGCTGTTCATTTAATCTATGTTGACATTATTATTCCAACAATAACTGAGGACTTACTCTGTCCTAGACAGTGAGTTATGTGCTTTATTGAATTTTTCCTCATTTATTATGCCTAAAACCCCCAATTACATAGATGAAGAAATTAAGAATCAAAGAGTTAAAAATAAAACATTAACAATAATTTTAGGAAAGAACGTCAAAAAGATTATAATTACGAAGTTGGGATTGCTATTTCTTCACAATCTTATTTTATATTCAAATTATGTCAAGAACCTGTCAAATTGGTTATGCAATACAGTTTTATATCACTACACATTGTCCATCTAGAAATTATTTATGCCTTTGGAACATTCCTAGATCATTATCTCTATATCTTTTTCTCTCTGATGATGTTACTAATTTACACAGTATTTTTGAGGAGAAAAATTGTGTCTTACTTATATGTGTATGGTGTATGCCCAACAGTATTTAGCACAGTCTCATACCTATATGAATTAAAAGTATATTTGGTGAATAATTTATTAGCATTGAATAATTAATAATGGTAGGTTAATAATTAATGATGTGGTTGTTTAGTATATGTGTTGAAATAATGCAAAGGATATGACTTGTTTATATTAAAATCTTCTATTTTGATACTAAAATTAACAGCAAGATACCAAAAACTCCAAAAGATATCAAAAACTTTTATGCATCAACAAACAGGGGGCTAGGCACTGAAAAATTAGAGGAATTAAAAGAATAACACAGACTTGCTCTCTTATATTATTTGTTTTCAAGGAAAGACAGATGACACACAACTACAGTATAACATTTCCAGTGGTGGTAAATGCAATTAAGGAATTTAAAGCAAGATAAATGGGTAAAAAGCTTATGTGGGGGATATATTTTATATCAAAAAAATTAATGACAATTCTAATAAGGTGATATGTGAACAGATATATGAGGAAAATAAGAAAGATATTCGGGTAATTAAAAAATATTTCAGGCAGAAGAAACTTCTAGTACAAAAACCCTGAGCAGCATGTATGCTTGTGATATTCCAGGAAGTGCCATTACTATTGCTAAGTCTGGCAGGAGATGATGATGCCATAGACTGCAGAGGTAGCGGTGGAGCAGGGGAGCAGTGGTGGGATTCTGAATCAGTTTCAGAAGAGTTGTCAACATACTTTTCTGATGGCTTAAATGTGGGGTGTCAGAGAAAGAAAGAGGTCTGTAAGGATGCCGGGTAATTCTGATTATGCAGGAAAATGTGGTTGCTATTTAATGATATTGGAAAGACTTGAGATGCAAGCTTATGGGTAGTCAAATTTGGATTTATTAAAGTTGAAGTACTAATTTAGTGATCTGATTTTCTCCTATACCAAGGAAAGTTAGAAATCATTTGCTTAAGACTCTTGTAGGAAGTTGAGAAATTGGTTGGATAAAGGAATATTTGATTTGGAGAAGAGTTTGGGGCTGGAAATGCTAAGTTGTTACTCAGTGATTACAGGTGATACCTGAAGTCATAATACAGGGATCTGAGGAATGAATATAGAAAAGTATAAAGAAAGACCAAACACTAGGACATTCTAATTTTACACTTCATGAATGCAAGTACCATTAAGCAAAAAAGAATAAGTAAGTGGGAAAATAAACAAGAGTGTGATATTCTGGAAATTAATTAAGATGGGACTTTAAAGGAGTGAGGGGGCATGAGGAATGCGGCCAAATGCTGCTCCTAGGATGAGCGATATAAAGAGAGAGGAGCAATCGCGTTATTTGTAAACATGGAGATGATCCAGCAATTTTTCTGGATAGTTGGTGATTTTCATTGAAAAAGAGAAGGGTTCATATGGTCAAAGAGCACATCCACTAATTCTCCTGGTTTACTGGGAGACAGGACAGGTAACAGATGAATGGATCCCTTATGCATACTTATTCTAAGGTAATTCCCATGTATCTAGTAGGGGTGAATATTACATACCACGTGAAGCGGTCTGATTCTTGGTTGTGACGTTTTATGTTGCTTTAAGAAAGCACTAGATCTTCTCCTAATATGAACAAGGACAGGACACAATAAGAATATGTTTTGACAGAACTTTGGCTGAAAACCAGTCTTGCTAACTCAGCTTTAATGGTTCGAAGTAGCACCAGCTTTTTCCCTGGAGTGATCAGTGGGCTGGAATCCAAGCCTTTGGCTTATAGCTGTGTAATGTAGAAAACTGACAGCAAGATCTCCCACAAACTTGAGAAGACATGGTTGGAAAAGCTTCAGACTCTCCACTGGCATGATCAAGAAGGCTGAATCTCAGCTTTGGAGAGGCTTAAGGCTAAAAGCTTCATTCACTGGAGTTTATCCAGTTTTCATGGAACTTTGCTGAAGACCCATTACTTTGCCGAGTGACCAGTCTACAGGAGATCAGTAAGGATCAGGTTAACTCAAGGTGGAACAAAACTAGATTAGATTGGATTCAAGAGAGAAGAGATGAGCTGGGCATAGAATTAAAGAGAATAGATGACACTTACCAATGTAAATATAAATTTATTATGTGGAAAAAATAAAGTTGGTTAGAAATATCAAAGATTTGGAAAGCACCCAAATAATTAATATCTTAATTTTGTTACAGAACAGGAGAAAAAAATTAATACATTTGATTCCATTTTTCTCAGATTTTCCCTGCCCAGATTTGCATTGTGCTATAAGAATTCATAATTGTGTCCTGTTTCAAAACCAAGTTAATATTAGCTTCAACATTAGCTTTAATAATATCTCATTCCCTTTATATTTTATTTTTCCTGATAACTCCTAGATGATATATTTGTTACAAATCAATAACTTTTTAAATAATAATAGTAAGAAGGAACAAAGTAGTCTTATGATATCTCATTTTGTAAGAAAAAATAATAATATAGGCATATGCATAAGACTGGAAAATGTAACCATATTTAATGACTAGAAACGAGATTTATTAAAACAAACCTGAGGTTATAAAATAATAACTATTTTTAGAAAGATAACAGTTATTGCACAATATAATTGCTAAATCTAACTGAAAATTAGCCAAAACACACTATATAATCTGTATTTCAAATGTTGTGAAACAAGAAGGAAGCAGATACTGGAAAGAAACTAACAGGTATAAACCCTACTATGTGCCAGGTCCTAGTAGATTAATTTAATCAAGTAAGAAGTCTGGGATACAGCTATAATTAAATTGACCCACTTTTGTCATTGGGCATCTTTGTCTTTGTAATTTTTTAAAAAATACAACCCAACTCCTTGATTAATTGCCAATTTAAAAATCGTAATTGCTTCACCTATTTGTTTTCTTGCTCTTTTGTTTCATCATGGTTTCTCTCCTGCTCTAAGACTCTTCAGCCTCTTAGAGTCATTTTTGTAGAGATTACATTGAATCATTTATTAAATCGTGTTTTTAAACTTTCAAAATATGCTCATTAGTGCTAAATTTATTTCACTCAGCAAAACCCATTGGCAGTAACATTAAAATAAAATAAACATTGAGTGTGAGCTATGGCAATTTGGAAATTCATAAAAGTGTAATTTTCTTTCCTTTTGTTTCTCAGAGGCTGTATGTTAAATTCTTAAGGGAGATTGCTGCTAACACTCATAAAACTGAGGTTGGAGCTGAAAAAGTAATGGAGATATTGCTCCACAGTAATGGGGCAACAACTACCATTGCGAACTAGAAAACCAGATGGCAGTGCTATTAACCCAATCCTAGCTTGTCCCTAGATATGGCTGGGAATAACAGTCGGTGGAGAACATATTTAATTAACTTTCCATCTAGTAGAGTATAAGGCAACATATTGAAAATATAACCTGGAGCATAGAGAGAGAGGTATTGGATGTTGAATGCGGGAACTCAGTTCAGATCTTGGAGGTATAGCGTATGCACTCTGTCTAAAACCCATCATCTTCCTAAAGTCACTCAACTGTCAGTACATTTTCCCCATGCCTGTGCAGAACATCTATTTTAAGAATAGGCTACCCAACTACATTCCTATTTAGGGATTCAATGTATGTCAAAGAGAAGTTTGTAGAATGTCTGTTGGCCTTGAGAACAAAAATCTATACCTGAAAACAAATGTTTCACTTATTAAGCTCAACAAATACAGTTTACTTTTTTAATTTTTGAGACAACATTATATAATTTAGTGAACTTGTCTTTAAAAGTGATTAAGTGTAATAATTGTTTTAGACACTAGTAAGATATATGTGTGTGTGTGTGTGTATATGTATATATAATTTGCTCTGTAATAAACACATCAGTAGAAAATAATGAGAGACTGAAAACAAACACCAACAATGGCAGGATTACATGTTTATTCTTTTTAAATGGGGATATGGAACATAAAAGGACCTTTATATATTTCTATGTTCTCATGACAAAGACACAGACTTGTTCTTATACGTAAAAAAAATAGAAGCTGTTTCTGACCATCCCTAATTTTTACGTTTGCTTTGTGATCTCTGATCGTACCTGTTCTCATCTTACCCAGAGCAAGAGAGGAGTAGAAGGAAAGACTTCTCTGGAAGATACAGGTTATAAGCTGCTTTGGTCGAAACATTGTAAATGAAATATTGGATAGAGGAATTGTAATTGTTTTTTAAATTTTGTTTTTTATGATTTCTAGGGTTTTCTAAATTATACAGAATACATGAACATATTATCCATTAGAAAATAAACAAAATATTTTAAAATAATAATAATTATAAAATATATAACTTTGTACATTTTAGACAGTATTTTTAATATTAAATAAAATATGGACACATTTTTTACATTCTTTATTTTTACTACCATGCAAAAAGAATAAATTATTTGTCAAATATAATGGCTACTTAACTATTTATTTTCAAGTAACAATTGATGTCATCTCTGTAGAAAAATAAGAATATATATTTTTGTTTTCTCTTTAAAATATTATATTTTAATGTGCTATTTTATGTAAAAGTAAAGGCAAAATGGTGAGGCCACTCAAATCAATTTTCATGTGTATTTTAGTTTTCTTCTCTAGGTACATTTAAGCTATTTAAGGGCCTGACTATATTATGTATTTCATCAACATTCACCACAGCATATATAGGTCTAGGCAAACAATAATTACTCATTTACATACAGTGTAAAATTCAATTGTGTATATGTATTACTAATTAATTAACAACATTAGTGGGAGAATTGTGAGAGTAACACTATTCCACATACAGGGTTCCCACTATTTACCTAACAAGTACTCAGTTTAATATTTCTGGAGGCACAGAAAGATGGAAAGTGAGTTAATGTGTGTACACATTTTGAGTGCTGGGCATACCACAAGCACTTTAGCAACAATAGCTGTTATTGCCCCCGAAGTGACCTCCCTGAAATTGCGCAGCTGCTGGGTAAAAGTATGGCGGGAATCCTCAGATTCTTTTCTGCCAAACATCTCTTTCCATCATTCCCTGATTCCAAGATGCAAAAATGTCAGGGAAGTCTTTACACTGTGGTAAAGATCTTCCCAAAACTTTTAGTAGTCCCATCGTAGAGATGAGAAATAATCAGCCTCCTCTTAGAAGTTTTCAGTACCATAAACAGGGGTATCAATATTTGTTTACCATATGGCCCCACTTGTTAAATCTTGTTTCTATTTTTCTTTTTTCCTATATGTTTCCTGATATACGGGAGTGCTCTAGAAACTCAGACTTCAGGGGAAGGCATTTGAAGCCTTCTGGTATTTTTTGTTCCAGACTCAACAGGCTGTATTCTTTGGTCAATAATTCAGATGATGATCAGTACAAACCCCTTATATAGGCAAAGTAGATGCAAACAAAACCAGATGGTGCAGAATTTGTTTCTCTATGTTTCTCCAATTGCTTTTCTCACAGGATCAGGTCTCCCAAATCTATATTCATGGAAGAATTTACAGTTGAAGCTCTCCCCCCATTCAAAGATTTCAAGTGGGTGTCAGGCTAAACATTGCAGGATTGTTCTTGTCTCTTTTGTGACACTTCAGTAGGGAAAAATCAAATTTAACTCTGCCTATTTAATTATCAAGGAAGAATTTTGTAGTAAAAGTCTGATTTTAATATTTCTCACAGGAATTTCAATACTCTGTCATTCCAGGATACCCTGGCAATGCCCAGCATATGTGTGTGTGTGTATATATATATCTATATAAAATATAGATATAAAATTTACATTTTCATCTACCTCATTTTACTTTGAGCCCCTTGAGGACTGAGACTCAATCTATTTTGTTTTAATTTTTTTTTTTTTTTGTAACTTCAGCATCAAAACTGCTCAGTCTGGGTCTGGCACTTATTTATTCAATGAAGGCATCACAAATTTTGCACAAACGGAACTGCAAAATTCACTTTATTAAAGCTTACTGTATTGCTGCTCAGGTAAAGCTGGATATGCAGCATTAGATACCTCAGGATTATGTTAGGAGAAATCTTCAATAATGCCACCAAGGAAGGATCATAGTCTTGTGGTTTCACATATTTGGGGGAAATTCTCCAACTCTTTCTCAACTTGGAAACCATTTGGCTTTCATTAAATATTGGTGAGACATTAAAACCATTTCCAATATCCCAGGAACAATAAATAATAATAATAATAATAAAAGCAGATATAGCATTAAGAGAGATGGGATTTATGGGGTAAGAAATAGCCAACTTCTTTTTCCTCCACTCTTGTTGTTTCTTCCTCACAGAAAACTTGCATCAAAGATAAAAAAAAAATCTGAAATAAGCTATCATAAGTTATCAAAATAATTCCACTTTGAACAATGAGGCTTTTTGTAGAAAAAACAGAGAGCTCAGTCAGGTGCAGTGATTCACACCTACAATCCCAGCATGTTGGGAGGCAGAGCTGGGCAGATCACCTGAGGTGGGGAGTTCGAGACCAGCCTGACCAACATGGAGAAACCTCATCTCTACTAAAAATACAAAATTAGCCAGGCGTGGTGGCACGTGCCTGTAATCCCAGCTACTGGGGAGGCGGAGGCAGTAGAATCACTTGAACCTGGGAGGGGGAGGTTACAGTGAGCTGAGACCATGCCACTGTACTCCAGCCTGGGCAATAAGAGTGAAACTCCATCTCAAAAAAAAAAAAAAAAAAAAAAAAAGAGCTCAGTCTTGTTTAATGAATATTTATTGAAACTTTTTCTGTGCTAGGTACTGTGCAATGAGTATAGTAATAGTCTTTTAATATAATAACATACATATTGTGTTTATTTTGGAATCAAGGTATATAAGATATGAATGTTCCATGATTTCAGTACAATCAAGAGTAAAGCAGATTGCTACATCAAAATGAGATTGGCAAAAACTATGCTAAAAGAATTTTTAGGTACTGCAGATAGAAAGACTTATGACTTATCTGTAATTGGTATTCAAGAGCTTAGAAAATAAAGAAACCATCTCTAAGCAGAAGTGATGGGACATGGTACATTTCAGAAACATAAAAAATGGAGCAGAACCAACATGACCCCCAAACAAACAGCCATGTTTGCATTGATACTTCTAGCTATAGCTTAAGTGAGGAGTACTGAACCCAATTCTACAAACACAATTTATATTATTGTACATTATCTTTTTAAACTAAAGGCTTAGTGTGTGTGTGTGTGTATATATATATATAATTCATTTAGAGATATAGCCCAAATCATTCTCAATTAATAGAATAAATTCATAACCAGACACAAACCAAGTGGGTAGTATTAAAGGTTAATATCTCTAGTAGGTTAACCTCAAAATTCTGCTGCCTATAGTAAATAGATTAGGTAAAAAGGACTCTCTACAAATGGATAAAATGATTGTCAACAATAGTTGTACATCAAAGTTACCTAAAGAATTTTTAAAAAGAGAAAGAAATAAGTACCTGGGTACCAGTCCTAAAGATTTCTGAAGTTCTAATTCATTGGCCTAGGATGTGCCCTCCTTTTTTCTTTTTATTTATTTATTTATTTATTTATTTATTTATTTATTTATTTATTTTTGAGATGGAGTCTCGCTCTGTCACCCAGGCTGGAGTGCAGTGGCGCAATCTCAGCTCACTGCAACCTCTGCCTATTGGGTTCATGCCATTCTCCTGGCGCAGCCTCCCGAGTAGCTGGGACTACAGGCGCCTGCCACCACATCCAGCTAATTATTTGTATTTTTAGTAGAGACGGGGTTTCACCATGTTAGCCAGGATGGTCTCGACCTCCTGACTTCGTGATCTGCCTGCCTCCACCTCCCAAAGTGCTGGGAAAACAGGCATGAGCCACCGTACCCAGCCTTTGCAAAAGCCTCTCTAAGTGATACAGATGCACACCTAAGTCTGAAAACCTCTGCAATATGCTCTTCCTAACAAGGTTTATTCTATGTTAATGTCACATGTTACCCTTTCTATTGAAAAACACAAATGTAGGTGACTCGGTTCTAACTGCTTAGGTGAACAAGTTATCTTCAGGGGAGAAATTGTAAGTAAATACTGCTACTTATAAATATATCATAAACTGTATTTCTTATTTATTTATTTATTTTGAGATAGATTCTAGCCCTGTTGCCAGGCTGGAGTACAGTGAGTTGAGATCAGTGTTTCACCATACTGGCCAGGATGGTCTTGATCTCTTGACCTCATGATCTGACCACCTCGGCCTCCCAAAGTGCTGGGATTACAGGTATGAGCTACTGTGCCCCACCCAAATACTGTATTTCTTAAAGCAAACACATTATTATTCCTTTTAAGAAACTTTATTAGACTTGCCTTCAAGTCACTATATGCACAAAAATTATGAACAGTCATTTATTTTAAGATATTTGGGATGCCTTTGCACCCAAGGTCACCCTAGTTTTCCATTTTGTATTCTGGCAATAATGTCAAGTATATTTCACCTGACTGTCCAGAAGATTTTTACTACCCTCTTGACATCCTAGTCAAGATGCTTTACAAATATTTTCTAGTATATCCAAGTATTAGTTGTATTGCTGGGAGGTGGGGTTTAATGTACCATAGTCCTCAGCTTTTCTGCAAAAAACAGAAGCCACCCCTCTTTCTTCTCAGACCAGCTCTAACATTCTGCAGGTAGCACAGCAAAGAATAGGAACAGGTATCAAGTGATGTGGAGGAGGCAGCTCTTATTGACCCAGAATTTTTCAATGTTGCCATTAGCAATAATGGTTCTAAAAAGAAATAATACTTATAAACATATACTCATTACTGCAAACTTCACTAATTAAGACTGAGAAGTTAAAATCTCTGAGGTTTTACTGTAATTGACATTGTTCAGCAGTGGCAATTAAACTCAGCCATTCCAAAGAAACTAGACTGACCGAAGTTCAATTAAACGTTAAAAGAAATTCTGAGTGTTTAGCCAGTTCTGAAGCAGTTCTCTACTATGATGAATAAAATAGTGCCTCATAGTCTCTTCAAATAAAATTGATAAGAGCTAAGCGGTAAAGTTTCACCCCAAAAATAAGTCTTCAATATATTTTTGCCCTAAGTATGATAGAATAAGCCAATTTGTATTTAATGAGGAGATACCAAGAATAGTTAAAGAAAAAAAATAGGTCATAATTCCACCCTGTTAAAGATACAGTGTTAGACTACCTCCTAATTAGCCCATGACATTTTCTTAAAGGCAAGTGATGAATCTAGGCATACAAGTGTCCAATTGTACCACATAACTTTGAAGTGTATTTTGGGACAAGCTACTCTGCTCATTAATGAAGCATCTAAAACACCTTTTTACTAGGTAAAGGCCACAGGTTTTAAGCATGACTTGCTTTTACCCTGACCTTGTTCCCTTCAAAAACTTCTTCCATAATCATTTTTTCTTTCTTTCTTCTTTTCTAGGATTTTTGTCTCTCTTAAAATGTATCTTTTGATCATTACATAATTAATTATAGTTAAAATTTAAAGGCTCTCATATTGTTAAATGAAGAAAGATTATTGATAAAATATAAATTGTACTTAAGTTAATTGATCATCAAAGTAACAGCCATCAAAAATTGACTACAGTAAGCCACATCTGGGAATATATGGCTATTCCTTATCTTCTTACTAAGCAGAGGCACTTGGAATGTTACTAGGTATAGCATAAGCCAATTAACTTACATTGGAACTTTGATTTTATTTAAGTTAAAGAACGCAGACTCTAAATTATTAAGAAAAACTTTATTATGATACCCCACAGAAAATTATGTCACTCTGGAATAAATATAAGAGGACTGCCTTTTTAGGATGCCAAACACCACAACATCTGTTTAATTCAAGGAAAAACTATATTCCATTAGAATTATAAATAAATATTTTTTTCAGAGAGAAGAGTTAACAGATGGCAGGGGATGATTTTCCATATTAACAAGTTAGCAATTGTAAAAAAAAAAAAAAAGATTTATATAAAAATAGTATTTTTGCCACTTATCTCTTCTTCCTATTGTACTTAAGGAAAGGTTTAATAATACAAGCATTATATGTAACATAAAAAACTATGAACTCAATAAATTAAATCTTTTCATAGCTCTTTTTTATATTGAAAATGTCAAAATAAGTTAGCATATCAGAGCCTATTTAAGGAGGCCTCAGTTATGTTCTGCCATTGTACAGAATAATTGTCACTGCACTGAAGACAAACTAATAAAGTAACAATAACCTCATTTACTGTGAACCTTCTGTGCATCTGGCACAGAGCTGGGCAACAGTATATTATCTAACAACACCAGCAATTCTGCAAAGAAATGTTATCATCCCTATTGTAAAAATAGAGAATCCAAATTACTTAACCCCAAGCAATTAATAAGTAATATGCAGAGTTAGGATAAGAACACAGGCCTCTCTTGTTCCCAAGTGACAACTTTGTCCCATTCATCCATTTAATTGGTCCTTGTTTCCATGACTTCATTTGCATGTTAGAATTATATTGTGATACTGCTTCCATATAAGATCATGAACTCTCAAGTAAAGGCAAAACTGAATGAATTCTTTATTGCTAGAACAAAATCAGGTTTTCATTTAGACTCAATGTTTAAGCTCAACAGGGAACCTTGATCATTCCACAGGAGAATTGTGAGTCCCTATATTTCAGTTTCCTCGAGGGCTCAGAATACAGTGTTTTTTTGTTTGTTTGTTTTGTTTTTTTTTCCTATCTTTTGTTTGTTTGTTTTGATTTTTTTATGCAGGAGCCGAATGCCTAATTGACATTTTGATTCCACATTTATTCCATATCTCTTCCTTATCTGCTCTACTACTGAGAAAAAATGAAGCACTCTTCTTTCTGCCGGAGTCTCAGCAAACAAAGGATCAATTACACCTTCCCAAGGACTTCCGAGTCTCTCTAGCATCTCTGAAAGGAAGGGACCTGGCATATTAGAGAAGAGATTAGTGTGACCTATCCCATTAGCTCCACATGGACTTCTGACAGTCCTGAAGTCGGATGTTATAGACCTCAGGAACCCACTGTGCAAGGATAGCTCATGAAGAAGTAGACAAGTCTTTCTCATCTTTTGTTGTTGGAAAATAATGTAGGGCTTGTTGTTCAAATCCTTGTGTAGTATAATGGTAGTAGCTAACATTATTGAAAGTGTACTGTGTATCAGGTACTTCTCTACATAATACATGTGTGTATGTATACATGTACATATTTATGTATACTTAATCAATGACAATTCTATGAGGGGTTATTATTACCATGCCCATTTTATAAGATGAGGAAGCTAAGGCCCAAAGGGGTTAAGTGACATGACCACATGACACAACAAGTAGTAGAGGAGCTGGTTGGGAGTAAGATCCAATGTATCTAACTCCAGGGTTCTGGAGTCTGCACTGCCATGAACTTTGCTGTCAAATTGGCAGTGTTCCCCAGCAGCCTCACAAGACCACACTTCCCTACTTTACAGCTGACATGCTGATGGTATTTAAAAGACAATGAAAATTATATGTAAGAACATAATTCTTGACAGAATGACCTACCAATCTCTTTTGTTTCCTGGTAACATTTGAGGTTGTTAACTGCTGTCTAGGAAAATTACTATCCCACTAATTCAGAACAATTAACTTAACTTTGAATAGAAGATTGATTGGTGACCTTGAAACAAAATTTTGACAGATAAAAATCTTCAAAGAGTATTAGTCTCTATTTTTAATGAAGTACAGTGAAGTTCATTACGTGATCAGTGGGTACAAAGAAATAAGACTACATGCAGAAATTACATCTCATTCCTAAAATGTTTCCTTTATCCTTAGTTTCAATAACTAAGTGCACAAAATAAATACAATATCTTTTATTTAACTAAGAAAATGATTTTATAAACAATTGTATTAGAGGTAAATTTACCTAATGGAATGCAGACATTAACTGCCTCGGAGGTTTTGCATCAGACATAGCTTGGTATAAAGTTAGGAGAAAATAATTTCAAATAAAGTAACAGATTAAAGTTCTCAAACTAGTGCAATAATTTGTCAGTTATTTGTTATAAGACAGTTCATCTAAATGTCTATACCTCCATTCATTTATCTCTAAATGAGGAATATATATATATACACATACATACATGTATAGTGAGATAATTATGAGAATTACACAAATTATAAACCACTTAGTATTCATTTAGTAATAGTTCCAAAATTCTATAGTGCTTATATATTTCACAGAAACTCTACTATCAAAATATGTTATTTCATTAATAACATAGTGTTTTGTTAACTAATCAACATTAAACAACGTTCTTTTCTAAATGTTTCTAAACCTAGATATGTCATTTTGTCATATCAGTAATGCTCCATAGTATCTTTTTCCTTGCAATTAAGTAATCTCCCACATCTCATGCACATTTTAATGTGTATTGTGATGAGGAAAGAGGAGGTATATTAACCCTGAAATCCATCACAATATGCATAACATGCTCAGGTGCCTGAAATCCATCACAATATGCATAATATGCTCAGGTGTGTGATGGACTAACACACATGTTACTCATTATTTTTATCAACAAAGAGCTTATTATCAAGTGGGAAAAACATTTATGAAAAATTAATAAAGAATATAGTACACAGTAAAATTTTAATTGCATGGGAATATTAAGAAATATAGCTATATATAATAATGTAATAATTAAATTTTATTTATATTACATTCAGCATAAGGTAAAAAATTGGTGAAATATTTGATTTATCTAGAGAACACTTAAAGGATATTTCACTTAAAATCTTCAGCAAATTCTAAAGTATCAAGCAACATGGCTATGGGAACGGAGTCTTTCTGATTGTTTCACTGGCATGACATTGATCATAGTAAAAATGAACGAATTTACCTAGTCATATTTTTCTGAAAAGGGTAGTGATAGGGTTACAATGACCATTGCCATGATAATAACTGAAACTAGCAAGAAATATATATCTTTACATATTATTGATAAGGATCCTAAGTATTTGATTTTCCTTGAAATAACTTTGTTTGCAGAATAAAGTTACAGATAGATTGGAAGTTGGGCCAATCACTTGCCCATTTGCTTTCAAATTTGTTTTCCTTTCTCTGTTCGTTCACCCAGCAGCTTCCTATTAGTTTTCTCTAATGTAAGCCCCAGCAGGAGGCTGTGATTAGGAGGCTAGGAGAAGCCAAAGCATTTCTAATTCTCTCTCCCTGCTTTAAGCAGTATCTGCTTCTCTTTCATAATTTCAACACTTGCTGAGTGTCCGCTTGTCGTCTTTCCAGCTCCTCCAGGATGGCTTTAGCACTAGTTTCTGGTAGCAATAGTCTGTCTTTGTCCTTACAGCTCTAGAGTTTAGGACAATTTCTATAGTTGCTTATACTTGCATTGCCCTCCCCCCTCTTTCCCAGTGTTTAGCTTTTTCAACACTTCTGTATCTATTTCCTCATATTGAATTCTTTTATGTAATTACCTGGGTTCTGTTTTCCTGGATGGGCCTTGAACACCACAGGGGTACAGGGGAGCTTTTTTCTGATGGAGTCATTAGCATAGGGTGACTACACTTTCACATCCATTACACCTTCCAGGTAATGGGCGGACTACCACATCCATCTCCCATTGTGCAACAGAGCTTCCTGTACTCACCTGACACTACAGGCAGTACACTTTGCCTCTGTTGCTGCTCCATATATGTCTCTCTTGCACATTTGCGTTAGAGAATTTGGTGAACTTGCCTCACAGAAGAAGATTTTTTTTTATTATTTTGAAAAATTATTAGCTGAATGGCCTCAGGTGGAACTTCAAACAGGCTCTCAATTTCTTTGGTAACTTCAAACACATCACCAGACTCTGAAAACGCAGTGGAAAAAAATGGCACATGAAATTAGGAGTCAAACTGAATTTGATTGGAGTTTTCTTTCCACCATGAACCAGCTGTTTGGCCCACGGTGATGGCAGCAGAGACAGGTAAAGATTGTGGGGAATTAAATGGATATAAAATGGACATAAAAGATTATTCATGAATATGACACAGAGACAGAAAAGGAAAACAAAATGATGTGTGCTTTATCAGAGAGATTAATGTATACAATTTTTTTTTTTACTTCCTAAACTACTTTTTAATGTTGTCATGTGACTTGTCTTAGGAATTTTAATTTACTTTAAAGGATTTTATTCTTTTCAGGTGTTAGCTAGCTAAAGGAAAGTTTTATGGGGTGGGGAAGAGAAAATGCAAAAGGAGAACTTCTAGAACTGTAAGTTTCTAGAAAAGGCAGGAAGGATTTTGTCTTGTGAGATAAGAAGCAGAAATGTTATTTCCAGTGGGATGAAAAAGAAACATTATGAGGCCCAGACATGATCAGGGACAAGGTAAAGTTATTTTGCTCTTGGTTTCTCCTTCAAATACCTAGTCAACTCCTTGGTGTGTCAGAAATCAACAGCAACAACATTATTAATTCTTTCTGTAAATAAAATAGATCTTGGTATAATTGTAATGCATTGATGTAGTGTCTGACATCCTAGTGAAAAGTATAATGCACAATAAATCTAGGTAGAGGGCTTTATAACTGTATTCTGTGTTGGAAACAGAAGTATTTGAACCCAGGAGTCAACGAGTTACTCTTTGAAAAAGCAAGAATTGTAGAACATGAAGTAGATTTAATAGGGCTTTACTTTTGTAGTCCTGCTGAGTTACTATTATCCAAAATACACAAAAGCTGTTTTCACTTTGTTCACAATTTCCCCTAATGGCTTTTTCCAGATAAAAGTATTTTCTATGTGTGATTATTCAGGTCAGCGCATTGTTTAAATGCAATTGTTTTGTTGCCTTTTATGCCTTTTAGAAAATGGCATGAAAAAATTATAAACTTCACTAGAAACCTTGCATTTTATTTTTTGGCTAAATACATCTTATGCAGGTACATGGGCAGGCTGACAACATGTCTGCGTGTTCCAACAAATGAATTTTTATTTGAATTGTAACATTGTTGATAATACCTACCTCTGAAACATCATCTGCGATTTGAAGGACATTGACCCCACTATTGCAACCAAGTTGACATTGACCCCACTATCTGTGCTTTTGCAGTGTCACTGGTGTAAATTGGTTAGTTTCTTTTTTTCCTTAGCAAAAGCCACTCAAATACATCACTTTTCTCTGAATGCCAATTAGGAAGTAACACTGTGGTCCATATGACTTCACATTAAAATCACCTTTGTAACTTTCCCCAAATTCTGATGCCCAGTCCTCAGTTGCTGGTAATTATGATTTAGTACTTAGGCATGGAGCCCTAGCATTAGTATGTTTTCATGTACGGCTTGCTTGTGAATTTTTGTTGTAGAGAGAACAAAACAAAATGAAAAGTAAGGTATGATTTCTCTCGTAGGATGAGTTTATAATCTTTTTTTTTTTTTTTTTTTTTTTTTGAGATGGAGTCTTGCTCTGTCGCCCAGGCTGGGGTGCAGTGGCCGGATCTCAGCTCACTGCAAGCTCCCTCTCCCAGGTTTACACCATTCTCCTGCCTCAGCCTCCCGAGTAGCTGGGACTACAGGCACCCGCCACCTCGCCCGGCTAGCTTTTTGTATTTTGTAGTAGAGACGGGGTTTCACCATGGAGTTTATAATCTTAATAACCATTCAAAGTCTTAAGTACTTAAGTCCCCTTGGAAATTGGAATGGAGGGAGCCATGTGGGAAGAGAGCGCTGGTGACAGGATAGCTTCGGTAGTTTAGACAATAGAAGGGGAGGGGAAGGCTGAGTGAGGTTACACAGGGGGTGAAATTTCACCAGAAAAATTAATGGTAAGTGAGTACTGAATCACAGAATTGCTTATATGTCTAAAACATACTGGTATCTTTTACAATTCTATTTTATTTACATATGTGGTACAAATAGCCAACTGGGTTAATTCACACCAAGATAAAATTATTTTAGTATATTATGTAAATATAAGTACCATTCCAGCTCCTACAAACACTTCCAGGCCCTTGACCTCAGCAATTTGTAATGAACTATCAACTTGCTTATGACTTTATTTTCTAGTCTAAACCTCTGATCTCACACTTCTTACACCGGCAATCTCAAGCAGTCATCTTCCCCAAGTCCCCTGACTCAACTCTCTCTCCATCCACATAAAACCTCACCTCATACCTTCGTGTGTGTGTGTGTATATATATCTAAAATACATATACGTGTGTGTGTGTGTGTATATATATATATACACCCACCCACCCCAAGTCCTTCTCCAACCGTTGAGCAGCCTCCACCCACCGTTTTCCCTTCTTCCCTTTTCTCACTCAGTAAGTGGAAGTATCATTCTTCCTACAGTCTTCACATTTGCTCTGGATCTTCACTCCTGTTTATCTTCTTGTATATAGAAGAAATTCCTTCTTCAAATAATTATATTTACCTTTCAAAGCCTTGTTAAAACTTCATTTTATAAAGGAGGCTTCCTATGACTTACATTCTTCTCTTTCTGTGTGGGAGAAAGGAAGGAGGAGGGGGCTAAAGTCCCTTATAGCATCTAGTTCCTACAGATAATATGTGATTGTTGATTCAATTGTTTGTCTTCCCCACTACATTCTATACCCCTTAAAAGACGCCACCTTGTGGGAGGCGTGGTGGATCATGCCTGTGATCCCAGCACTTTGGGAGGCCAAGGTGGGAGGATCACCTGAGGTCGAGAGTTCAAGAGCAGCCTAGACAACATGGTGAAACCCTGTCTCTACTAAAAAGACAAAAATTAGCTGAGCATGGTGGCAGGCGCCTGTAATCCCAGCTACTCGGGAGGCTGAGGCAGGAGAATTGCTTGAACTCAGGAGGTGGAGGTTGTAGTGAGCCAAGACCACAACATTGCCCTCCAGCCTGGGCAACAAAAGTGAGACTACATCTCACAACAAAAACAACAAAAAAGCCACCTTCCCTTATTCAACTTTCATTTACCAGTATCTAGTATGAACAGAGTATACAAAAACTCTTCCATCCCAATGGAAAAAACAGAATATAATTTATTTTGAAATAAGTAATGGAACATATCATACATAGTTTATTTATGAGTTGCAAATATTAAGGAGAACCTAGAGACCAGCTAAAATCTCCACATCATCCAGAATTGTCAGTGATTGTTATAGGCATTTAAAGGTGATAGCATAATGAGACATCAAGGAGACCTACTTGCAAAGCTTTGTATGAATTTATAACAAATGGCCAAGTACTGTGAGCTCAACTCTGCAATGAACAATAAGTCACAGCCAGGTTGAGAGTCAGCATCAATTATAAGCTTACTCTGATGACATGCTACAAGGAGAACAGAAGGTAATGTCTAAGTGTGTCCCACAGTTTTCTGGTAAGAAAACAAAATGAAATCAGGATAAATATATAAGTGTATCCATATATGTATATGTATATATACATATATGAAATTAGGAAAAACACAGAAACATACATATCTGTATATACGTATACATATATACACACATATGTATATATATGTATAAATACATGTATATACACATATTTGTATATGTTTTTTCTGATTTCATTTTGTTTACCAACTGAAATTTTATATATATATATATATATGAGTTTCTTTAAATTTCAGTTGGTTACAAACAAAAGAAAAATAAGTCACATTTTGCAGGGAATGTTTCAAGGTTTCAAGCTCTGAAGAGACATTATGGGAAATTATCCATGAATAATTTTGCCACCTTTGTGAGATGATTTGAATGGTGGCGCTACATATGCTGGAGTTATTGTAGGAGACTTTTCTGAAGTTTGGTAATTTTGGGTTCTAGTTTATATTAGATGTTTTTGATGTGAAATGTGACCCACACTTCCTAAATTAAGGTTGTTTTTATTGCTCTATCAACAAAATCATTTAGAGGATTTTGGAGAATAGAGAACCATTAAATTAAAATGTTCAGCTATAATAATTTTGGGCTGGGCACGGTGGCTCACACCTGTCTTCCCAGCACTTTGGGAGGCCGAGGTAGATGGATTACTTGAGGCCAGAATTTCGAGACCAGCCTGGCCAACATGTTGAAACCCCATCTCTACTAAAAATGCAAAAATTAGCTGGGCATGGTGGCGTACTCTGTAGCCCTAGCTACTTGGGAGGCTGAGGCATGAGAATCGCTTGAACTCGGGAGGCGGGGGTTATAGTGAGTAGACATTGGGCCACGGCACTCCAGCCTGGGCGACTGTGCAAGACTCTGTCTCAAAAAAAAAAAAAAAAAAAAAAATTTTTTTGAGGCAAAGCATGGTGGCTCACACCTGTAATCCCAACACTTTGGGAGGCTGAGGTGGGTGGATCACTTGAGGTCAGGAGTTCAAGACCAGCCTCACCAACATGGTGAAACCATGTCACCACTAAAAATACAAAAATTAGCCAGGCTTGATATCATGTGCTTGTGGTCCCAGGTACACAGGAGGCTGAGGCACAAGATTTGCTTGAACCCAGGAGACAGAGGTTACAGGGAGCCAAGACTGCACCACATCACTCTAGCCTGGCAACAGAGTGAGACTCTATTTCAAAAAAAAAAAAAAAAAGAATTTTGAAATTACGGAGTATTGGCAAAGAAGACAGCTAGGCATGGTGGCTCATGCCTGTAACCTCAGCACTTTAGAAGGCCAAAGTAGATGGGGTCGCTTGAGCCCAGGAGCTCAAGAACAGCCTGGGCAACATAGTGATACCCTGCCTCTACAAAAAGTAAAGTAAAATAAATTAGCCAGGGGTAGTGGTGCATGCCTGTAGTCCCATGTACTGGGTCGGGAGTGGGTGCTGAGGTGGGAGGGTCACTTGAGTTTTGGTGGTAGAGGCTGCAGTGAGCCGAGTTCCTGCCACTGCACTCCAGCCTGGGTGACAGAGTGTAACCTTGTCTCAAAAAGAAAAAGAGGCACAATCTTTAGCAAATGATTATTAATGATGTGTGAAGTTTATATATAATGTGCTTATTCAGCAATCACAATATAATGGGTACATTCTCCTCATAATAGTCATGATTTTTCGAATAACCTAAACCTGCTCAAAAACTTTGTACATTTCCGTTAGAATCAGAATAACATCCATATTGTGAATGTGCTCTAAGTCCAAAGGCCCTGGATTGTCCTTCCTCTCTGACCTCTCTTCACTCCACTCTCCCTCTTCCTCTTTGTGCTCTGGCCTCTGTAGCTCTCCTGGACCCTTGCACAGGCCACATACATCTGCTTCAGAGAGTCTTTATGTGTTGTGTGTCATTACTTTTTCCTGGAATGACATCCTCACTGATTTTAGCAGTGCCAGCTCTTCTCATTGTTGCTATCTGAAAGACGCCATGTCCTCAGGCCATCTATGACATCTAATTGAAGAAAACCCCAGTCCTTACCTCCCAGTCCTCTGCATTCCATTACCCAATATTATTTTCTTCCACAACACATTCCAATATCTGATATCATCCTATTTTCTTGGTTTCTGATTTCTTTGTTTTCTTTTTTTCTCCCTTGACTATAATCTCCATGAAAACAAAACAAAACAAAACCATATTTATCATGTTCACTGTGGCATCCCCCAAATCTAAGATATGTGGTACTCAAATAGCTTCATATAAATAAATCATTGAATGTTGCACTGCATGTGTATGTTGCCTTCTTCCACGGCTAGAAAATGTTCGTACCCTTCCAATGGATAAGTAATCACCCTTATGATTTCCAAGAATGGGGAGTTGTAAATCTTTCAAATTAATCCTGTAACTGTATAATACCAACAACTTTTAGTTTCACTTAGTAATACTTCCACATTTGATCATAGTTAAAAAATTATCACCCCTTTTTCTGGATGCTGCTGGTTTTATATCTGATGCATTTACTTACTACACTCCTACTTGAGCTGAGGGTGGGTGGGTTGGTATGCTACGTCAATTGATAGATTAATTTATCCAGCAAGTATTTATCAAGCTCTTCCTCTCTGCTTAGTGCTATGCTTGGTGTAGGACATAAGTTGAAGCGGCTGTAACCTTCATGGAGTTTGCAGTTTACTAATATACAGAGCACACAATCACACTTTTTAACAATGAATCACAGAAAGTGTTATGATTTGGGAATGGCAGAATGTCACGGCATACAAAGCTAGAACACCAGACTCAAGATAGCGTGATAGGGAAGACTTCCCGAAGCAGCAGCATCAAACCTGAGACTGGAAGGATACATAGGCATCAGTCAGGAGAAGTTAAGTATCCACCTGGCCTAATTCCCCAACAAGAATAGTTTCTGGAACCCAGCCTTTAAAGTGCTTCATTCTATCTGATGCAGTGTTAAAAAGTTGGTTTGCTTCCAAATGTAGTCCATCTAGTTGCTGCCATCATCATCATTGTCATCATCATCAGTATTTATTCAGTGAAGAGTTACCTCCAAAAACGTTATATGATTAAGTCAAGAAACTTTCACAACAACCTTAGCAGTAAGCACTAAGCGTATATTTGCTTTACACATGAGGAAGTGAAGCTCACACTATTTCACCCTGGCTCACCCAGCTACTCAGTACTATGTGCTTCTGTTCTCTGCTGCTCCCCGTGATGTTTGCATTGGATTCAGTTTGCTTGGAGATGCAATCTTTGGTTCGTAACATGGGTAACATGTCAATGGAGACAAAAGGTGACCTATGCTGCATGGTTTAATGCCCAGGTCTCCTGGCCTGTCACTGACCTTGTGGATCCTAGATCATTTTAGATAGTGGCAACAGACACTAAACAATGCAGCATCAGTTCAGGTCTAGGGTTGCTACAGCGACTTACTCTGTGACATAAAAGAAGGAAAATGCACTTTACCTCAGACTGCTAGGCTGAAATCCATAACACTGCCTTGAGTTTTAATTATCTTATAGCTATCTCCTGAAACAGTATGTTTCCTTAACCTAACCTTGCAATAGAATATTTTGAACAAAACATTTCTTGACACAGGGATGTTACCATGCACTGGCTGTACCAAAAATATTCATCTCCTCTGAAGAATATCCATTGCCTCTGAACGAAACTTCCGCACTTGACTCTCTTCTATACCCTCTCCAGAGCTTCAAGGCTTTGCCATTAAGGTAAACTAACAGTTGTATTTGCTAAACCCACATTCTGATGATCGGAAATACACACTTAATGGCTGGCTGTCTGGCTTGGCTCAATCTTGAGTTTTTACCTTCACAGTAGCAGTGGGTTCCTGTGTCCTTATCTTTGAGATAGGCCCTGCTGCCAAATTCTAACAACAATCTTGACCTGAAGCTGTCAATTGCAAACAAGCCCAGTGACTACTGGAATTCAGTTTCAAGTTGTATGTGCTGCTCTTCCAAAAGTGACCATGCGACCCAGTTCTTGAAACCTTTTCTTTCATTAGTTACCATCCCCTGTCCATTTCCAGGCGTCAGGGTTGTATAATTTAGGGTTTGTTTGGATGCTTGTTTTTTGCCGTTTAGGGACCTGTCCATTCCTTTTCTGATAATGGAGACCTGTTTTTGGCTTGTCAGCCTCTCTCTGGGGACCTCGTAGGAAATTAGGTAAAAAAGTAAACTTTCAAAGTTCTCACTCCTAAGGAACTCAGTTAGGGACTGTATATATATACATATATATGTATATATACATATGTGTGTCTATATATACGCACTATATATATGTATATTTTACTCATCTGTAAGAACCTGTTGCTACTTGAAGATCTTTTGCAAAATTATCAAATTCATATAATTATCAAGACCACAGTAGGTAGTCTAAATGTGTGAAACCAGCCATTTGGGGAATACAGTCACCTGAGGGCCTGTCCAAACAGTCAAAGCTATTCCTTTAGATTTCACTCTGCCTGTGTTTGAATGTGATCCTTCTGTTCCCATACATCCTACTTTTCCTTAGGAGATGAAAATTTGCTTTTTAGGCAAAGTCTCCAATTTTGAAGAATTGGTAACTAATCCAGAAACAATAAAAAACAATATCGAGAAGAGAAAATATAAAATGAAACAAAGAAATAAAAGTGATAACTGTAACAGCTTTCTGGAACTGGCCTAAGACCTTTAGCTTATACCAAAAGCTGACATAACTCCAGTAATATTCATCTAGTATAGCACAGTGAGTTACAAAGCTTGGCTAACTTCTTGCATTAACAGCACCCCGGTATCTGGAACTAAAGTTGAGCCTCAGCCTTCTTATGCTCTGACTTTCTAGAAAAAAAACAATTATCCAAATTCCAATGTAAAATGGCAATCTAGTTTGGCTCATCACTTCCAAAGAGATAACTGAAAGCTGTGAACACTTATAGATATATACATTAAAGTATGTAGTATTACTAACAGGAGCATTGATGCTACTGCATCAATCAAATAATTGGTAGTAATATTATATATTAGGAGTTTTTCAGACTTGAAAATGTCATGGCCATCAACTCCAGATTCATGTGTCTGGGCTTTTTCTGATTTCAGCTAATCTGATTAAGTTCCATATAAAGATAGTATAATAATCAGCAGAAATGGTGATTTTAAAGCATACCTAGGGAAAAAAATGAAACATCCGGGACTCCCAAAGAGATTTGATAAGTTTAAGCAAATCACTTTTGCCAATATCTGGGGCCACTTTTATTTCTAACACTCTTTTACTGTTACTGACAACATTCCTGGTATCCTCTCACCTGACAGCAGCTGTCATTATAAAAATTGCCAAGCCAATTCAGAGAGCACCTGCACAATGCCGGGGACTTAAACTTTTAACAACATTCAGGAAAGCCTAGACTCATTACCACCTCTTGTCAGCTTGTACATGAGCTCATCTTTTAGTTGCAAAAGTTGGCAGATTAGAATATTATATATGACAGATCTGAAATAGCATCGATGACATCCTTCCCTGTAGTGTCTGTGAAAAGAAGCATTATGAAAAATCACATTTAGAAATTTGATAAGTACTCTACAAATTGAAGGAGGTTAGGTTCATGGCTATTTATAATCTATTTCATTTGTCGTTAAAAATTCTAGCACGCTGTGATTTTTAAATATTAGAAGGATATCAGAAATGCTATGGAATGTTACTCCTTGGCACATATTGATTTTTTGCTCTTAAGACTTTTTAAAATTTATTTCCCTAGGTATATTGAAAGAACACTAACCTTTTCTTTTGAGTATAGTCTTTTCTACTTGACAAACTATCTCGTCTTTCTCTGCGTTGTGTTTCTAAAGTTGGATTATGCTCCCTTATATAGACTTCTCTGTCACAATTCCTGAAAATGTTTTGTCAACAAACTATTGTTTTTAAGTAATAATTATTTCCTTTTCCAAAAATTCAGTGAATTTGTTATATATGAAACAGAAATAGAATTTTCAATTTCCAGAGATTAACATCATATAACCAAAGCTAGCATATGGGATTTAACTAATTCTAGGCAAAAGCAAGGAAATGTAACAGTCTGCTTCTCTTGGGTACTCCTATAGTACATTACTACCATTTTTGTTTCTGAAATTATAAACTATACTTTGCAGACTCCTCTTATTATCTGTGTTGCTAACCTCTAAAAATACAGATTATCAACCACCAGATAAGACTTCTATTTAAAGGTTTTTAATTTCTTTCTTTTTCTTTATTGCATTATTGTTCATACTTTGAATATTTCCTATTTTTTAACTCATTGATTCTAAGTCACGACAGCATAAAGGAGAATCCTCCTGAAATCATTGTTTTGATGAAAGGCAAAGATGCTTTATATTTACACCATAACTGGCTTACGTACACTTGCCTTGTCCGATTTAGAAGGGACTTTGCATCAGGTTTTCTATTCTATGCACACAGATGATTTTGGCTAGTGGGTGGGCGTGAGTAGGCAGTTGTGGCAAGTGGAGTTCAAAATCCTAAACTCATATTTTATAAGTGGTAAGTCATAAATAACTTAGGATTCTATGTAGCTCTCCTTTACTGGTTTAATGAGGTAAAGGAGAACAGTCATCATATTAAATTATGTCAGTTTTTCTGGGAACAGGTGACAGAACAAATCATTTCAAACTCCCTCATTCTACATTCTAAGAATCCACTGAGGACTATAACTGCTGACCTTTGTAGCAGTGAGCTGTAGCTTGTGAAAAAAAATAATGAGTGAAGATTATATTTTACTGAACATTCTTACCCTAGACAAAATGATTCTTACCAACACTCACCCCTATAAAATATTTCTCTGAGAACATGCATATTATCCATTAAAAAGAGCTTCCCAATATAGACATTCTTATTTTTCATAAACACTTTAGAATGTTAATTGCTTTGTTCAGAACTGAATTGAGGAAGAGTTTATATTTGACATATGCATGCATATATATGCATAACAATTATGCATCTTCATATATATGCACACATATATAAATGTATTTAAATGTTTTTGTCAACTAATGTCTATATCAGGCTACTGAAAAATTAAACCTTTGATTTGAAAGTTACATTAGTAAGAGAGCTAACATTTTATTATGTTTCTTTCAAATTTCTGGGACATTCATACTAAACCCACTACTTTTAAATTTCATGTTTCCTTAGATCTCAAATCAGCATTTGCTATTTCCTAAAGAATGGTTCAGGGACCATCAGTCACAAGAGATGCTTAATAAAGGAAATAAAGATTCCACGGCCACATGTGTTGGGAAACACTGTTATTCCTTCTAAAAGAAATGTGTGAATCTGTTTTTATAGTAAAGGTTCTAAAACATGTGTTTAACTTTATTTAATCTAGTATTCCCCACACATGTTTGATTTATAAAATGTAAGATTCTTTGTCTAGGTAATTCTTAGCAACTTTTGTTGAAACAATAGTTAGCAAAAGTTTTGAACTTTTCATGGGATTGTATTATGTATTTATGTGTGTTTGCTTCAAATGCCTTTGATTTCTAACTTTCTCTTGGTTATGGCATGTGACACTTCCATTTACCTTGGGCATGGCATTCTTGAAACAGATTTATGTTTACTAGTAATTAATTATAATGAATAAGCCTTCTTTTTAAACAACATGCTATAATTGTTCCTTGTCTTTTAAGTATACTAACATGACAGCATAGAATGTTAATGATAAAATTTTTGTCACTTCAGTTAGCTGTATCTGAATAGACACTATGAAGATTCTTGTATCCAAATGTTTGCCATTTAAAAGAGTTTTCCTAATATGACTCATTGACTACCGGAATGGAAAGTGAGATCTGGAGATCATTTGGTCTCAATACATTTTTTTCCCTCTTGTATATAAAGGAAACAAAACAAAACAAAACAGAACAGAGAAAAACAACAAATCCAAAATTAGAACCTTTAAGGGAAGATAGAATCTACCAATAAGAGGGCATTATAGCAAAATGGTTAAGCTCACAGACTCCGGAGGCAATATATCTAAGGTCTGTTCCTGATTTTACTAGTTGTGAGCCATTTGATTTGGGGCAAATTCTTGACCCTTTGCAGTTTTAATTCCCTCCTGTGTAAATGAGTTTAGGGTGGTTGGGGCCAAGTGAATTAAGTTATGTAAAACTTGATTACCTGGTGCATAGTTAAAGTTGTTTCATTTTTCTTTTTTTAAATACTGTTATTAAGATTGAAGTCTGTTTTTTAGCAAAATGTCTTCAGAGAACATTTTATTTAATGTCCCTATGGAGATTATTTGTATTTAATAAATTAACATTCAATAAGTATTATAAGAAAACACAGCAAGGTTGTGATCAAGGCTCCAAAGTGCCAAAGCAGAGCTGCAGATACCAAGGACACAGAGGAATTCAGAAGCTGGAGATGTCACTCTGTGGTAGGATACAAAGACACAAGGGGTAACAGGGCCGCTGGAGTCCTTGATCCTGCAGCATTTACAGTCTGGGGAAGATGGTGGTCACAAGAGATAAGAAAGCAATGTATGCAGGAAACATGATGAGCAGTAAGAATGTAGTAGTCAGTACGGCTAGTGAGAGATTGCTCTGGCTCTGTTTGCCTAAGTAGACAAGGAGGACTACATTAGCAGAAGGCTCTGTAGAGGAGGTAAATTTGTCCTGGAGGTGAAGAGTGAAGGCCAGTTAGCAGCTTGGAAAATGTCAGTGATTGAAAGCAAGTAGCTAAGTTCACTGATTTTTATAGCTACATTATTCTTAAAAGCAAGTCTGGTTTATAAATTCTGTACCAAATAGATCTAGGTTTTTCATGCTTTCTAAACTTTCATTCGTTTATCTCCAGATAGAAAATGTTCAACTTAAATTGACTGAATCACAATTACTCTTAATTTTAACAGTTTTTCTGATGATAAGGGAAGGGTTAGAATCACTCAAACAGCTTGACTACATTGCACTTAAAATGAGTAGAGGCTAACATATTTATGATTTCTGAGCCAATAACATTGTCTAATGTGAAATCTTAGAATGCTTCCCAATGTCTGGATCTTCTCCCTTTGACCACAATGAGACAGGACAGAACTCCTAGCCCTACTGCTGTGATCTGAGGCTCTGTTCCGGCCAGTAAGTGGTGGAAGGTATGACATGTGTCACGCCCAGGTCAGAGCACTGGATCATTTGCAGGATTCTTCAGAGGCCCCTTCCCACTGAGGCAGTGAATAGGAGGCTATAAAGGTGAAGCCTCAGTCGCCCAAGGTCTTGCAGAACATGCAGTGATCAAAGCAGTCCTCAGTGCAGAAGCTGCATGAGGAAGAAATAAAAGTTTGTTGTTTAAACTACTGAGGTTTTGAGAGTTTTGCTATACTGCATCGTAACCTAGTCTAGCCTACCTGGTACTCATATTTATCAACATAAAATCGCGTGTGCGTGTATGTGTGTGTGTGTGTGTGTGTTCTTTGTCTCTTAAGCAGAAAAAAGAAAGCTAAAATGAAAATACAATTCAAAACAGTTTTTCCTCTGGTTGATATAATACATGCAAAGAGACAAAAACGGAACCTTCTCTATGCCTTTGCAAGGAATCCAGTTTTCAGTACATCAAAGAAAAAATATTAATCTCAGGTCAGTCTGTCACTCTGTATCATAATGATAAATTAGGTAAATGAGTGAGGAGAGTAGGGTATGGCATAAGATATCCTCACTATATATAGAATGACTGAAGGTCAACTAAAAGGGCTTAATTTCTCAAGGTTGCAAAATCATGAAAATATGCCTCCCAACTCACTTACATTTTCAATATGTCAATTATAATACAAAACTTTACAGAATAGTATTTTAGGTGTATAATAGATTGACCTCAATTATTTCAAATAATAACTTTTTATGTTAGTTATATTAACTTGTTAGAATAGAAAGCTGTAAGATGTATTTTTTCTTTGTCTAATAATCTCTAAAATCAGCAATCTGAAATAATAGTAAGAGATGCTACTCCTCATTTCAAATAATACAGATATATGGGAACAATAATGGCAAGTTTACTATCGTATTTTACTTTTTTGTATGTGTAGATTATAAGGCTATTTTTCTAATAAAGTAAGTTCACTAATATATGTCACTGTGTTAACCTTCCTATTTCCTGCATGTTCTCAATATTCAGAAAAATAATTTTCCGGCCGGGTGCGGTGGCTCACACCTGTAATCCCAGCACTTTGGGAGGCTGAGGCGGGCGGATCATGAGGTCAGGAGATCGAGACCACGGTGAAACCCCGTCTCTACTTAAAAATTACAAAATAGTAGCCGGGTGCAGTGGCGGATGCCTGTAGTCCCAGCTACTCAGGAGGCTGAGGCAGGAGAATGGCCTGAACTCGGGAGGTGGAGCTTGCAGTGAGCTGAGATCGCGCCACCGCACTCCAGCCTGGGCAACAGAGCCAGATTCCATCTCAAAATAATAATAATAATAATAATTAATTTTTTGCCATTTAGGAACCTGTCCATTCCTTTTCTGATAATGGAGACCTGTTTTTGGCTTGTCAGCTTCTCTCTGGGGAGCACACTTATTTTGGGATGGCTTAATTTATTCATAATACATTTAATTAATTAGTTTATGATTTATATTACTTAATCTATCCCCAATACAAAGATTAAGATTTGGAAAGAGGCAAGAATGCCTACTATTTGTATGACTGCTCAACAATGTACCAGTCTATAAATTTAAGATGTTGTAATTTAAAATAGATGAGTCTATTGAAATCAATGGAGAATAAAACACCTACTTTCCTAACAGATTTAGTAACTGAAACTCAGAGCCAATAAAAGAAGACCAAGAAAGTTATAGGATTAAAAAAAAATTGGTAAGCACTTAAAACTGGAAAAAAAACCCACAAACAAACAAACAAACAAAAAAACCTGCTGCTAGAGCTCTTTCTTAGACCATCCTGACTTTTCAACAAATTATTTTTAAAATGGTTTATTTCCCCTGCTTGTATTGTTCTTGGTACTAAGCACAATTATTTCCTTTTAAATTTAATAGATCTTAGATTCAATTTAAAGTTTTTTATTTTATTTAATTTATTATTCGAGAAAGGATCTCGCTGTGTCATCCAAAGTGGATTACAGTGGCACGTTCTCAGCTCATTTTGCAACCTCCACCTCCTGGGTTCAAAGTATTCTCCTGCCTCAGCCTACTAAGTAGCTGGGACTACAGGTGCCTGCGACCACACCTGGCTAATTTTTGTATGTTTAGTAAAGGTGGGGTTTTGCCATATTGGCCAGGAGGGTCTTGAACTCCTGATCTTAAGTGATCTGCTGCCCTCCACCTCCCAGTGCTGGGATTACGTGGGATTACAGGCATGAGCCATGGTGACCCACCTAAAGTTATTTAACAGTGGTTTTTTCTTTCATTTACTTCTGGGACCTATTTTGATGCCCTGTAATGCTCAATGTTCTCATAGTACCCTTTAATTTCTGAGTCATTTCAAATAACTAGGAGGATATTGAATGTACTCAGCATGAAGAAATGATAAATGTTTAAGAATAGATAGATATGCCTATTACCCTGATCGGATCACTAAACCATATATTGTAACATCACTCTGCATGCCATGAATTTGTACAATTATTGTGCCAAATTAAGAAAGTAAATTCAAAACGGAAAAAAGCACATAAATTTCTCTTCTCTTCCACCATCTTGTTAAATGACAATAGCCAAACAAATACATCAGTATTTCTAATATACTAATAAATGTTAAACACTTTCATCTTCCAAGGTAATATATTTGGGTTTTAATTGGATCATTGGAGGGCAATAATGAGAAGGATTAGTTTCTTCTTGTCGTGAAAGATTAATGGCTTACTTACACATATGGACCTTTCTCTGCATAGATTCAATTTTCAAGATCCATTTTAAATACTACCTCTTCTATGAAGCCTTTTCCTTCTATACAGTGACCACACACCCTTGTTTGAACTCATCATAATTAATAGCACCCCATATCTTCCTAGAACAGAATTTTCATGTTCTATTTGGATGATTAATTATGTGGTCATACTCCTACCCTAGAAATTGAAAATTTAGAATCATAGCTGATCTTATTTTTTGCATTACCACCCTACATTTTTAACGCTTATATTTTAGAATTTGTTTAGTTTGTAATTTGACTGCCATGGTTTCATGATTTTATATATCTACATAATATATCTTTATCATGTTAGCTTAAAGACAAATATTTTCCATTATATATATTTACAACTTTACTTGCATACAGATACAGTGCAGTAAAGGTATTTGATAAATTTTGAATAAACTCATGGCTTTAGTTTCAAAGATAGTTCTTTGTAGTAGGTTATAAGTTTTCCTACTTGTTAAAGTTTATTAAATATATGTGTAATGGTCTTGCTTATTCAAGCTATAAATGCTTAGCTTTTAAAATTCTTTATAAATTATCCCTCCAGAAATAACCTGTTGGATATTTCTATGAAACAGTGCCAAATAAAAATCTATAAATATTCATAATGTTTATAATTTATGAAGCATTTTTAAATTATGAGTCAATCTAAACATATTTTAGTGGCATGTCATTATAACAAACACAATGGGAGAAAATTTTAATTCCCCTCACCAATAAACCTCTTTAATTATATAGATATGTTTATTTTAAATAATTCAAAAAAATGGATTCTTATGTAGTAAATACATGAAACCAAAGGGATACTATTGAATTCACTGTTCTAAATCCTCTGTTTTAAAATTAATGATGTAACAGGGGATCTTATGCATCAGAGACTATCAAACATTTTAATAACTTCAGCATCTTAAAAAAACACCATGAATATTTCAATATTTTTATCTTATAACTGTGTTATAATTGACATTCTTACAAAATAAATTTCCTTTTTTTTTTCTTTTAATGTAAATGTTTCTAGTGCTGTGATGTGAGTACCTTTAGCTGTAAATTAAAGAAAACCCAAATATGGTATTGGGTTACTGTCTGTGGTCAACTTGGTGTCATCACAGCCCCCATCTTCCCTCTTTTCTGTAGATACTGAAGAGCAGGATCCTGTTCATGTTACCCAGGATCCTGTTCCCCATAGGTTAGTGATCAGAGTCTGCTAATAAGAGATATTTTGCAAGATTTATAAGGCTTAAGAGAAAGACATCTTTTTTCCTTTGGAGGCAATTGTAGCCAGATGAGACAGGAGATTCACAGTAACTTACTAGCAAGCTCTTAAGAACATCATGATTTTCTGCTGATGTCTGCATACTTGATAGAAACTTCTAAAGATTTTTGAGAATTGTAGCATCTTCCATGTGAACCCTAAGAACCTCCCACTTCAGCTTTACAAGTTGAGATGTTCAGTGGTGGCTTTCTGGATCTCCATTCTTTCATATGTTGAAATGTGTTCATAATTCCCATATTAAACACTTCATACCTGAAATACATAGAGTGGTTTCTGTCATCAAATCCTAACTGGTACACCAATTAAAAATGGTCTAAATCAAATTGACTTTTGCTTTCTCACGTAAGAGTTGTGAAAGTAAGTGTGTTCTAGAAGTATTTATTTCAGAGGATTGATGACATCATCAAAGACCCAGTTTTCTTTATTTCCTTCTCCGCCATACTCAAGATATAGTCATATTTTCTTAGACTGACTTCTCTCTTCAGGACAACTCCAAGACCTGGGCAAAAAGGCCCTTACGGCACAAGCATCCCTCAGCCACAGGGAAGCATTCTGTCATATTTCTCAATAACCATCAAAGCAAAAGATGATTATAACTGAATGCTGGAAGATGTGTAGGTGATGCCATTGTCTATTTCAGAACTATTAAACTGCAAGTAACAGATGAAAGAGAAGTAAATTAACCTGTTAGAAAGCATAAGGTTTCTGACATAGCCACTTCCCAAAAGGGATGAGTTTCCATTTCTTACCTCTCTGTGTGATCTGGATATACGCAGGTCAGTGTGTACTAAAAGTGTGCAGCAGTTGCACATGGTGACTGAAAAATATATTTTTTTTCCTGAGATGGAGTTTCATTCTTGTTGCCCAGGCTGGAGTGCAATGGCATGGTCTTGAAACACTGCACCCTCCGCCTCTTGGGTTCAAGTGATTCACTTGTCTCAGACTCCTGAGTAACTGAGATTACAAGTGTGTGCCACCATGCCTGGCTAATTTTTGTATTTTTAGTAGAGACAGGGTTTCACCATGTTGGCCAGGCTGGTCGCAAACTGCTGATCTCAGGTGATCTGCTCACCTCAGCCTCCCAAAGTGGTGGGATTACAGGTGTGAGCCACCACGTCCGGCCAAAAAATATTTTATAATATTAAAAAAAATGAGTAAGGCATATCAATTTTTATACAGACAACTAGATGGATTCTTAATGCAAGAATTGTGAATTACTTTATGTCATAAAATGTATTTAATATTTAAATTTTTTCAAAAATAAAATTTAAATGTTAGCTATATTTAAATAATTTAAATACAGCCATGCATTTCTTAACAACAGGACTATTGTCTGAGAAATGCTTTGTTTGGTGATTTTGTTGTACAAACATCATATGGTATTCTTAAACAATCATAGTTGGCATGGCCTGCTACACACCTAGGCTATATGATCTAACCTATTGCTCCTATGCTGCAAACCTGTACAGCCTGTTACTGTATTAAATACTGTAGGCAACTGTAATAAAATTGTAAGTACTTGTGTATCCAAGCATTGAAAAGGTAGTATGTTGCATCACAAAGGTACAATGGCTATGTCACTAGGCAATAGACATTTTTCAGTTCTATTATAATCTTACGGGACCACCATTAGATATGTGATTTTTCCTTGACAGAACATTATTATGCAGCACATAACTTATTGTCAAAGACAAGAAAAAGAAAATGCACATGCCAGAAATTTGATTGAAAATCAGAAGACTTCTCATTTCCATGCACAGCTTATAGTTTGTGCTACTGTGCTAATAGTGACGATGTTCTGTTGAAAAATTCTAATATTGTACACGATGCTTTCTGAATCTACCCACGCATGAGATATCTTATGAAGCACACATTAAATTTCAACTTAAGATCACATCTGGGCACACAATGCTAATGCCATGTAAATTCAGTAAAAACAATTTGATTTAATATAGATAAGATACAAAACGTACTAGAAGCAAATTGTTTTTGGGAGAAAATTAAATTAATTTGGAAATTGTGCAATCTACAGTTACTTGGAATGATTTACGAAAAAACAGGTTTAATTTGGTTACTTTACTTTTAAAAAAGGTTAAAATTATTTTTACATTTTTTAGAAAAATTATTTTTCTGAATTTCAAAAGAATGATTCAGTAAGCTATCACACTATTTTCAATTGTTTTCTTTATTTCTCTAGATAGTATGCCATACTATTTTTTTTTTAATTAAGAAGTACCCTGATGTTGTTTCATGAGAAAGTAAAAATTAGCAATAATATAATTGCTCATTATGGTAAAATTCAAAAATAACAGACTAAACTGAGACAAGAAAGTTTGCCTAAGTTAACATGCTGGTCAATAAAATGCATGTATAGCAAACATCTTGATTCAAACAATGTAGCTCTTTATTTTTCTGAAATTGAAGAAGAATTCATAAATATATGGAATAAAAAATTTAGATTTTATACAGAATGCCTTTATTTTATTTTTCTTACAAGCACGGCAACCCATGAACACACAGAATCAGCATTATAAATGTAATTCAATTGTCTTTTTTTTTTTTTTGCCAATTTTTAGTTATATGAAATTGTAGCTTTACATACATATATTTGGAAAATTTATCTATCGTGGGTAGGAGGTATACTACGTCTTATTTACTAGTTGGATGTCTTCATTTTGACCTTTTCAATGTTCAAATGTACAGTATGCAGACCTTGATTTGTACTACTATCCTTGTCCTGTAAAGGTTAGCGGTGGAACTATCCCTCATCCTCCCCAAAGTATGATTTATAGTTCCAGGTGGCAGAGATGCAGAAAAGTTAGCTTTACCTATGTAACAAACCAGCACGCCTTACACATGTACTCCAGTACTGAAAATTAAAAAACAAAAAATCTTGTCTCAAAATTTTCTCAAAAAATCTTCCACATGATTATTTATTTATTCATATTTTCTACTTTTTCCTAAGTCAACTAAGACAAATTGTATGTTATTTAGAAAATGTTTCACTTTTTACATATTCTTTAATTTAGCATATATAGTGTTTCTTATAATGGTAATCTTCTTAATATTTATAAATAGAGTTTTAATTTAAAATTTTAATTGGTATTAGTGACTTTTATCCTAGGGAAACTTGTCAAATACTGCTTTTGTTGTTTTTAATTAATTTCAAATTATACTTTTGTATTGCCTTCTACCTTATATATACATTTTAAATGAAGTTTGAGAGACAAATATTAGGAATTTTTATTTTTTATTGAGACAGTTTTCATGTAGTCATCAGATTCGATCTTTAATGACATTTTATACATTTCCATATACTGTGTTCTTGTTATTTTTGATTTATTAGCCTTATTTAAGGTTTTGTTTCTTTTCTGAGAGAGAAATTATTTAGGAGTGTTTTTTGAAAGAACTCTTCAGGTTTATTTTAATCATGAATTTAAACTGGTATTACTCATTTCTATTTTAGTTTATGGGAGTTTAAAGAATACGCCCTATATGTACATTTGAAAGTTTACCGAGACGTTGCTATCTCTTACATAATCATGTTTTTAAAAACTTACAGTGCTAGAAATGCTGTAGTTTCTATTTTCCCGATAGAAAGTTTGCTATAATTCTATTAAACTTTACTAGATTGGTACGAAATTAATTGCAATTAATTTCGCACCAACCTAATACTGATTAAACTCAGTAGCATAATAAAGAGAACTTCCTTTAAAATGCTAAAAGAGAAAGGGTTTTAGGAACATTACTTGTTCCAGACTACATTAGGAATGCATCTGCTACACACTGCCATAGTATCCTTAATTCCTCCACATAACACTTATTAGGCTAAGTACAGTTTATGTATATATTATTTTTTCCGTAACCTGAAGGAGCCCACAGTTTCTGTTTATTTAGTATGCATTTACAAATTTTGTTTTGTATGTGCATATAGGGTATATATTTGTAGCAATTGGTACACTATCACATGACAGTCAACCATATTTTTAATGAAAGAATGCATGGCTGCCTGGCTGGCTGAATAGTTGAATGTGCTAATATTCCTATTTTAAAAGAAAATGCTCTGTTGACTGGGCGCAGTGGCTCATGTCTGTAATCCCAGCGCTTTGGGATGCCAAGGCAGGTGGATCACCTGAGGTTAGGAGTTTGAGACCAACCTGGCCAACATGATGAAACCTCGTCTCTACTAAAAATACAGAAAAATAAAAAAGAAAGAAAGAAAGAAAAAAAATTAACTGGGTGCAGTGGCAGGCACCTGTTATCCCAGCTATTAGGGAAGCTGAGGCAAGATAATCGCTTGAACCCGGGAGGTTAAGGTTGCAGTGAGTGGAGATTGCACCATTGTACTCCAGCCTGGGTGATAAGAGTGAAACTCCGTCTCAAAAAAAAAAAAAAAAAAAAGATGAAAATGCTCTGTTTGGAACAACCTGGGATGCAAAATTATTAGTTACGGGCCCCATTTCCAACCAATATACAAATGAATTGATAAGAAAAGATTAATAATGATAATCAAGGTTCTAAGAATATAATCTTATCAAATTATTGATACAAAATAGACACAAAAGGGAAAAAAAAATAAAATGAGCTATAGATGGCAAGAGTGGGTCAATGGCTCAAGGAGTCATTGGAAGATGAGAATAAGTTTTAGGCATAAATAACACTTAAAACACAGGGAAGAAGTGAATTAAAGTTAGAATTTTCTATATTGTGTCTCATTTAACTATTGCTCTAAAAAATACTTTTGATGCCTCCCTTTATTCAGAAAAATTAGTCAAGTATAAAACATATATACATACATTAAAAGCTAGTGATTAATATATATATGTAGTTTATGTATATATGGTTTATAAGTATTATATTATTATATAACTATACAGTCAGACGTGTGTATATATCTGTGTGTGCGTGTGTATATACGTGCATATATGTGTGTGTATATATATAAAATCTGTGTGTATGTGTGTTTATACACATATATATGTGTATATATGTGTTTGTACACATATATACATACATACACATACATATGTATATATGTGTATGTGTACACATGCACATATATGTGTATATATGTGTGTACACATACACATTTATACATACATATATACATATACACATATATACGCACAGATTTTATATATATACACACACATATATGCACACACACAGATATATATACACACACATCTGACTATATGTATAGTTATATATATAACTTCATATATACATAAAGTTAGTTCAGGCTTCTATAATAAATTAACATAGACTAGTGACTTACACAACAGACATTTAGCTCTCACAGTTCTGGAGGCTGGAAGTGTAAGATCAGGGTGCCAGCATTGTTGGGTTCTGATGATAGCTGTCTTCTGGGTGGCAGAGTTCCAGCTTCTCAAATCCTCATATGATCAAAAGAGAGCTAGCGCCTCTCTGGAGTTTCTTTTCTAAGAGCACTAATCCCACTCATAAGGTCTCTATCCTTATGACTTAATTCATTCTCAAAGGCCTCACCTTCTAATAACCTCATATTGGGGTTAGGATCTCAATATAGGAATTTTAGAGGGACACAAACATTTAGTCCATAACAAGGACTTTAAGAACATCTAAATGAAAAAGGCACAAAAGCAATTTAATGAAGAACTGCTGAGGATGCAGTCAATTCACTTTCTTTAAACCATCCTTTTGTTATATGGTCTGTTATAGACAGTGTTTTGACTTGAGCATTTGAAGGCAAATATTGGTAAATTATTTATTGAAATTGTTTAGATTATTTAAATATATCTAGACAGCTTGGTAGATTTTACTTTTTATTCATTACTAAAAGCACTGTATTTCATTTGATCAAAAGTAGTTTCATTTGAAATTTGTTTGCTATAGAGACATTTTAATTATTGGAAAATTATAAAAAATATTTTGGATTTAAATCCACCATCTTACACTTATTAACTGTTTAAAATTGGCTTCCATATTCATAAAATGGAGAAGTTGCTATCATCAACCAAATGAGATGTGATAAAGACTGAGATAGAGAAGCTGGCAGTGGTGATTTTAAAAAGTGGACAACTTGAAGACATATTTTGGAAATAAAAATGAAAGGACTCACTGGTGGATTAGAATTAGAGGCAGAAGGCAAGGATTTCCCCATGCTTCCGACTTGAGCACCTGTTGTAATAGAAGGGTCAAGAGCATTGCAAATGGGAGGGCAGAACAGACCAGTATTGCCAAGACATTCTATTGAAAAGATGGCTGAATGTACAGAGATAATTAAGCACACACATAAGATGTTATTGTCTCCATCCCACTGGATGGGGGCCATCCTTCAAGTGTGGCAGAAGAGGTTGCAGTGTGCATGGATCGTATTTGGATGTTGATAAAACATCAAAAGGAAGATGCCAATAAAGGAACGAATATTTGGGTCTGGTGTCTAGAAATACTGGCTGGGACAGGAATATACATTTAGAATGTATTAGTAGGAGGAAGAACCAAATTATTTTTTAAATATTGATCAAATATCTAGGGGGAAAAACAGGGATACGTTTCATTAATGAAACTAGAAGTAGAGAATGTGAAGGAAAAATTAACCAAGTTAAATGAAATGAGTGGAGAAAAAGGAAAGTAGCCAGAGCAACCTTTGGAGCAAGGAAGAATTTGTTTTGCATGATTTTGCCCATAGAGGGGAAATAGTGTAAGTCATTAGCAAATAAAGGTGCAGTAGAAAACAAGAGCTGAGTGTAGTCTCTAAGAAGGTAAGAAGGAATGAGTCTTAGGCCACAGGTAGAGACATTGGTCTTTGATAGAATAGGGCATCTTGCTTCCTTTGTCACAGAAAGTGAGAACAGTGATGGTACAGCAGGTTTAAAGTTACAGGGAGTAAAGAGTCAATATATTCAAAGTCATCACACTAATTTTTAAGAACTAAAAGGTAAATGTAAAATTGGTATGTTGTATAATTTAAATCTAATGAAAGCTACTTTAAAAGATGACAAAATACAGAACAATATCTACAGTAAAATAATATTTGTAACAGCTGCGTTCTAAAATAACATTCTGTATTTATATATTTTCATAGGAGGTATCCATTATTATTTTGTCAGAAGAGAAAAAATGATTTACTTTTTTGCCTCTTGATTTTTCTCTGAAAACTTTTAATCGGCATGCTCGTATAAAGAATATATTTTTTATTTTTGTGTATACCAAGTTCACTGATTAGGCTAAAATCATCACAACTTTTAGGATGAGAAATTTTGAAATATAACATAAAAAATAAGTAACTGTTTAAAAGAAATAGCCAGCATAGATATCTTAATATGACTTTTATGTAGGCAGACTCAGGCTCTTCCACCTTGATTCTGTGGAATTGATTTGCTGAAGAAGTGTTCTCAGGAGAAGAACCTGTGACACAGTGAGGCCACAGAATAAGGCAGGGAAAAAGGCCAAGCAAAGATGTGATTTGGCTGAAATCGAGGTTCAACACATGCTCACAAGGAACTTTGTAGCATCAATGGCACCACAGTAGTCTCGCCTCAAGGCAAAAGGATGGGGCTCTTGTCCAATCATGCAGACATTGGCCACAGACTTCCTTTCCTCCCATTTCTGATTACGGTGGCCCTGTTGTAGAAAAAGCGCCACTCTGGGCATTGTAGCAGCCATAGATGTGTGCATCTGCAGTAAATGGGATTTGTGTGAGGCAGCCAGGATAACGGAAAAATTCGTGTCCTAGGGCACCAAAAGAATTAATATCTAGCCCTAGTTCTTCTTTTAATCAGGACAGTAATATTTTTTTCTTATCTTCACCAAAATGCAAATTATTTTTCAAGAAGTTTCTGTGTGATAACTCCAAAACATACTAGCTGCTTCTTGGGGTTTGGTCTGAAGGTTCATTGTAATATGAACCAACCAAGAGCTTCTCTCAACTCTTAGCTGGACCCCAAGTATTAATTGTTCAGTATAAATCTCTCCATAAATGAGTTGAAGGAATCATATGATTGAAACCCAAATATCATAGAAGCATCACACGGGGAAGAAGTTACTTCATGGCAATATATTTTCATCCTAAATAATTATTTCGTTTTTAAGTTATATGACATTTCAATTGTACTTAACTTTGTTGTTGCTTCTGTAATCTCATTGTTTTATTTTTATTTTGAGAAATACAGTGCTTTCTATATGGATATTGGCAAGTTCACTAATTCTGTTTTTCATTTGGCAAACAGTAAGTGCTTATTCTATATAAGTTAATGAATGAAACAAACAAACAAAAAGACACAAATCCCTCTACCCACGAGCATAAAATGCAGCAAGATGACTGAGACATGCATATTATGCATTTCAACCTAATATCTCCTCTGATAAGAATCACTGGACAAATGCTGTTTATATTTGTTAATGAGAGAGCAAGCCACTTCTGATGATCTCTGAGAGCTTCATGTAGGTCACATCTTACAGCACTAGATGTAATAAACAGCATCAAAGAGCAGAAAGATTGGATGTGGACATCTCAGGGGCACAGACGTGAATGTGCAAAGGAAGTGAGGTGCGCAGTCCCAATTTAAGTTCCTGAGAACTAGTTCGACAGAAATTCATGGAAATGAAAGTGGATATGATATTAAAGATGAAAAACAATGTATATATTAGCTCAATTCTGCCACTTTGTAGCTTTGTTATATTGAATATATTACATGATTATCTGTGTCAGGTCTTCATTTACAAACTAATCTATTAATGATTACATGCTAAACACTGTGCCAAAGGGTTCACAAACATAGTCTCACATAATCCTCATGTTAAACACATAAGGCAAGTTATCATTTTACAGACGAGCCCACTGAAGTTAAAGAGTTTTAGTAACTTTCCTAAAGTCACACCTTCACTAAATGACTAAACAGTAATTCAAACTAGGCCTGTTTGACCTTAATTTTCATGAATCTAAATATGGCATAATACTACAAACCATTTGTCCTGCTCAATTCTCAGGGGATAGTGTAGGTTTAAAAGATGCATGTGGCTATGGGCAACTAACTACTCTTGAATAAGCAGCAATCTTTCCTGTAATTTAAAGTTTGATTCTTGTTTATACTTTAGCTTGACTTATCCTTCTTAACCATGAATGCTGACCCTCATAATTATTCCAAATATGCACACAGCCCTTGCTTGGTGTGTGACCTTGGTCACTTAACTTCCTTAGTTTTCTGCTGTGTAGGTAAAATAAAATATAAATTATACTCTTGCAGTTGTGTGAGAAGGGAGTGATATATAAGTAACTGCTCTCGTAGCCATTTACTTCTAGATCCAATAGAGTGATGAATGCATGCATCTGGTGGATGGAGACCAAAATATGACCTTTATTACTGACAGAGCTGTTTTGAAAATCACCTTTGATCTATGGCCAAGTGGGATTGCGAACATTTCATCCCATGAACAACACTGGACAACTACAGATTTTCTCTACCAGGAGCAGTGCCCTTATCACAAGACAGACAGCAGACCGGAACATGTGGAATTGAGTACAGGGTGGCTTCTAAGGATGCTACAGCTGAGCTGAGCATGCTTAGTTTCTTCTGCAAAGATTACTAAATAGATAATACATATCTCCTCCCACTGTGGAAAATGAGTGAATGGCAGGGTGAGTGATGGTGATGGGTAAAGGCCAGAAGTATTAATTTTTTTCCATGATTTTCATTCCTGGCTGTACAATGTGTAGATATGATACTATACAATATGTAGAACCTTCAACAAAGAGTTTCTTTAATTAGTTTGGTCTGTGGCTCAGGCACTAGCAATTCTTCCACTTGAAAATAAAGAACATGGAGTGGGGAATAAATGTTTCTCCAAATCAACGCTATCTTATTTTGAAAATACATTGTAAGAAGTAAAAATAGAGTATCTTCCTGGTTTTTAGTTTTAATAGCATAGGAGCAAATATTTGAATGTTCTTTCTGATTAAAATAACTTTCCACTTTTATATAAAGAGCTATACATTTAACATTTATGTAGAAATCAGTTTTTCTGAATTGTGCTTGTTTTATTTACGGCTGGGAGGGATCAGAGGCGAATAGAGTGATGTGGGATGATGCCCCAGAACCAATCTGAGGACAAACTTTTAAGTGGAACTCCTTTGGGAAAGGCTTTATGTAGAATCCTTATTATTTGGACATTATCGTTGGCATTGCCAGTGACATTTGCAGAGCAGGGCAGGAACAATCATTCCACTTCTTTTGAACTTTTTAGAATCAAGTGCTCAATGATATTCTCATTTCAATACCATTTTTCATAGGGAATCGGTACTCAGTTTTCAGTTAGCTGTTTCTGTGGGAATTTTGTGGGAGGTAAGGAATGGGCATGAGTCTAGTTGCTGCCACTTCCTTCCCTGTGAGACTTATAAATACCCAAGAAAAATATTGAAACCTTTGGACATTAATATTTAATATAAATGTAGTACTTCTTTAGACTGTAGTTGTAGAAGTGATTTTACCTTCTTATTTTGGTATATAATTCATTTTAATATGTTTTCATATATTTCATTAAAATATTGTTGAAATATTTTATACTTTAGTTATACTTTATTTTTCTGAACTTTACTAGATATGTTCTGATTATTTTTTCTATATGTATTTTATTATTGTTATTTTATCTTTTTTTAAATTTTACTTTAAGTTCCAGGATACATGTGCAGTACGTGAAGGTTTGTTACAGAGGGTACATGTGTGCTATGGTGGTTTGCTGCACCTATTGATCCATCATCTAGGTTCCCTCCTCTCGCCCCCAACTTCCAACAGGTTCCAGTGTGTATTGTTCCTCTTCCTGTGTCCATGTGTTCTCATTATTCAGCTCCCACTTATGAGTGTTGAAAACCAAACATACGGTGTTTGGTTTTCTGTTTCTGTGTTAGTTTGCTGAGGATGATGGCTTCCAGCTTTATCCATGTCTCTGCAAAGGACAAAATCTCATTCCATTTTTTGGCTTCACAGTATTCCACGGTGTATATATACCACATTTTCTTTATCCAGTCTATCATTGATGATCATCTGGGTTGAGTCCATGTCTTTGCTGTTGTGAATAGTGCTGCAATAAACATATGTGTGCATATACCTTTATAGTAAAATGATTTATATTCATTTGGGTATATACCCAGTAATGGGATTGCTGTGTCAAATGGTATTTCTAGTTCTAGTTCCTTGAGGAATTGCCACACTGTCTTCCAAAACTGTTGAACTAATTAACGTTGCCACCAACAGTGTAAAAGTGTTCCTATTTCTCCACAGCCTCACCAGCATCTGTTGTTTCCTGACTTTTTAATAATTGCCATTTCCACTGGCATGAGATGATATTTCATTGTGGTTTTGGTTTGCATTTCTCTACTGATCAGTGAGATTGAGCTTTTTTTCATTCTATGTGTATTTTGAAACAATTTTGTTAAATTGCCTTTCCTCCCCTCCTAAACAACTACTGCTTTTTATTGCATCATCATAAATTTATTAGTTAACATAGGGAGAATTAACAGCTTCGTACTTAATAATACTAACAAGTTACCAGTCTGTTCTCATTTCATTTTATTTCCTTGTGTTTAAATTACCACTTCGTTTTGAAAACTGTATGGCTGGGTAACTTATCTTTTTGTTGTTGTTTATTTTTATAATAATTTTACTTTTATACATAAAATCTTGTATTCCTTTTTTGTTATATTGGCAGGATGACACTTATTTCCTGAATGGTACTAGCGTCTTTCCTTTGAATCAATTCTAAGCCATTTGCTGCTTTTTGCTACACCAGCCATTCAGTCAAATGCAAATCCTTAGACCTGGGATGGGAATGCTCTTTGTAGCTTCTGGTACCTGGACCACTTCTCTAAGTCTTAGTGATACTGAGATTTGCTCAACTCCCCTTCATTCTCCTTTCCCTCATGTACTTCACCATCAGACATGAAACTGGTATTCCAAAATAGAATTGTCCATGGATCTTTTGGACACCATTTTTGTTATATCCATGTGGTATTTTCCTTCAAGCAGCAAGTCATAGACCCTGACCTCATTCCAGTCTTACCTGCAGTATTGTTTACAGACACTCCTCAATTTGTCTAGTTTATGTCATCCTTTGCTAGAATCAGTTTCTACTTATTATTATATTTCTTTGGTAAAGTCATTTGTAATTATCTATGGACTCAAACCATCGTTTCAATTTCTAATGTCTGTTTATTTTTCTAAATCTTTTAAAGAAAAAAGATTAGAAAGCTCTATTAGAGTGAAATATACCTATAAGGGTAGAATTTATAAAATATATGTAAGTGTACTGAAAGATTATATAATTCAATGTTTATTACTCATGCCTTATCCTGACAGTATGCATACAATGTCTGAAGAGATTGGAACACAATATTCCGTAACCTTCTAGATTCACGATTTCTTCTTTCAAATGTTTTTGTGGTATCTGTTTCACATAGCTCTTATGACAAATAGATATCATCAATTCACAGTATAGTGGCATAGATGAGATAATCAGAATTTCTTTTCAAATACAAATGGAAATGAAATTGGCATATAATCAACATGATGATATTAAAAAGTAATTTTCATGATTTTACACAAAGTCTCTAAGGAAGGAAAATGATAATGAAAGTTATATGTTATTGGTGTGAATGTTTTACATGAATTTCTCAACAGGTCTATGATATAAGAAGAACTAAATCTCCATTTTATTGTTGCAGTAATTAAGGCAAAGACAAGGACTTCTGCAGGTCACAAAAATAATTAGTGGCAGAGCCAGGATTTAAACACAGGTCATTAGAGTGCACAGTTGTACTATTGTACTCTTTAAAGTACACAAAATATAGATAGGAGAGAGAGGCTGGAGAGAGAGAGATATTGACAGACCAGCAGGGATGTCAGAAGGTTTAGTTTGCTATGTACTAGTATTCCCTATTTTTTGAAAGATAGGCTGTCTTACAAGAAGACTGTACTGGGACCCAGGGACTCAGATCTCTCTCTGGTGCTGGCAAAGTTGTAATTCCTGTTGTTTGAAAGAGACTGTAGTAGACCATCAAGTTTCCCAGAAAACTGTTTTTACATTACAGCAAAATATTTACATTGCCTCTGACCAGTTTTCTGATTCTAACTTCTTATATATTGATATCCAACACAAGATCAAATCTTATAACCATTCTAATAAACTGTCCTTTCTTTTGCCTTCCACTTTCTAATAATTTTTATTCAGCTCTTGAATATAAGCCACCTTGAGTTCTTTAAAAGAAATATTTAATTCTATTATAACTTTATACAATACACGTATGTATTTCTGATTAACAATGTTGTTTCTTGGTGAATTTTTACTTTTATTTTTCTAAAGGTCAGAGAAACTTGTGATTTAAAGAATTCATTTTCTAGTCTACGGCCTTGGTGCTTTTCAATTTTGACTATATTAAGACCTGCATCCTGGATGTAAGGTGATTATGCTGATAAGAAATCAGTCTTGTCTTAGTAATAAAATGAGTTGGCTCTTATTCTCATTTTTTTTCCTCCAGCTGAAGCCCGAATCATCCTTATTAGGACAGTTTTATGGTCTAATTTTTTTTAATAGAGTAAAACCTGACATAAATCAATGGTAAAATCGAACATTAAACCCCTAAACCTTAAGTGACTTACTCTCAACTTAACCACACAGTCTTCCTGAAATACTGATGAATGACAAGTAATTACTTACTCAATGTAATGCTTGTCAATCAACTGAACAAACAATTACTAAACCTCACATAATATTATTCAGCAAAAGCCCAAGCAACACACAAGGGAAAAAGTTAAATATTTCAAGAACCACTGACTCAAGACATCTGTAAGTACATTTATTCTGACTTTGTTCATTGACTTTTTTCACTTACTGTTAGGTACAATGCCAAATTAGATTTCCTAAAATGAAGTGCTCCTAGCTGCTAGCATCATATTTCAGGGAATTTGGTTGCAGACATGTTAATTCTGCTTATAAAATAATAAGAGTTTTAGGCTTGGCATTCAAAGACCTAAGTTTTGCTTCTTTACCGTTTGCTGACTGGGGCATCCATAGATTTCCTGTAGCACTTTTGTGCCTTAATGATGCATGTCCTACCTCCATAATTGAATTTTAAAAACATTTTGAATTATGCAAAAATGCTCTTAGATTTTTTAAAATACAGATTATAGAAGCTAAAATACAAGGGTTTGACTAATATTGAATCAATAGATATTATCTACATATGTGTATGTATATCGATATCTACATTCATTTATTAATACTTGAGAGGCTATAAAAATTTCACACTACTGGTATGAATGTAAATTGACGACACATTTTTTGAGAACAATTTTGCAATATGAATCACGTTTTAATACTATACCCTTTGGCACAAAGATTTTTCTCTAGAATTTGATATTAGAGAAATAAGACTTTGCTATAAAGTTTAGGCTAAAAAAAGTCAATGTCAAAATGTGTTTGCAATAATAAAACACTAGGAACAATTAATTGATAATACCATTTTATAGCTACATGAGAAAAGTTTTTACACACATTAAAAGAATATATGAAATAGGCAAACGGTTTTAAAAAAAGTATTATTTTTCTTTTTTTGTTGTTGTTGTTGTTTGTTTTTGAGACAGAGTCTCACTCTGTAGCCCAGGCTGGAGTGCAGTGGCGTAATCTTGACTCACTGCAACCTCCACCTCCTGTGTTCAAGCAATTCTCCTGCCTCAGCCTCCCAAGTAGCTAGGAATACAGGCGCACGCCACCATGCCTGGCTAATTTTTGTATTTTTAGTAGAGACGGGGTTTCACCATGTTGGCCAGGCTGGTCTCGAACTCCTGACCTCGTAATCCTCCCACCTTGGCTTTCTAAAGTGCTGGGATTACAGGCATGAGCCACCACACCCAGTGGAAATAAAATTTTAAATGTATGCCCAGAATAATTTCAAATTTACACATATTATTCACCAAAATATTGAAAATAGTTATCTCTGCACAGAATAATTCCAGATAATTTTTATATTTTCTTACATGCAATTTCTACATTTTATATTCACATTAACAATTAAATAATAAGAAAATATTCATTACAATATAGTCTAAAGATACAGCAGTTAATAATAGCTGACATCTTTTGATCACTTGCTATATGCTCTTCTAAGCATGAAGAAGAGTATGAAAGAGGTCATTGTTGACACAGTAATATACAAGCACAAATAAGTATATAAAAAAATCTCTCCTTTGGATCTCTCACTGTAATAAAAGTTCCCCAAAAGGAATTGTGTTGCTTAAAACTGACAGCAGATCTTCTCACGAGTTTTGGAGACATCTGACTGGAAGGGAACCATAACGAAGGTCTGGGGAAAGGCCTGGTAGCATCAGTTGAGTCAACTGCCTTCCAATATGAAGAGGGAATGTATTCACAAGTGTTGCAGCTAATTTAGCTGAAAAGAATCAAGTCCTTAAGAAATCACCCAGTTGTGATGTCACCTGGAGCCTGTGGTACTTATTTGAAAGTGTAGATTCCAATCATGAAAATTATTTAGTCAGTGGAGGTCATAAGAAAGCATTCTGACTTGGCAGTTTTCTCTTAGAGAAACCCCGCTTCATGAGTATGGGTGGACTGAAGAATGAACATGCTTTTGTAGAAGACATAGATTTCTGCACCTTGATAATTTTTAAGAGACTGGAGAAAACTTTGAAGCTTTCTGAATGTAGAAGACACCTCGGGATGGAGCATGGTGGGAAGATGAGGCAGTTTGTGAAACATATCCATGGATTCCCTCCTCACATTTTGGATACAGAGAATGATTTTTCTAAGCATGGTCCTAAGACACATTCTAAGAGACATGAAAAATAATTTACTACTGTCTGTTTGTTCATCATGAATGTAGTCCAGATGACTATGGCTTGGGAGTGTCACAGGGTGAACCCCAAAACTGGGGTTCAGCCCAGGAGGCCATGTGGGTTCTTGGCTTTGCATAGGAAGGAATTCAAGAGCAGCGAACAGAGTTAAGTGAAAACAAGTTTATTAAGAAAGTAAAAGAATAAAAGTGTGGCTACTCCATAGGTAGAGCAGTCCCTACGGCTGCTGGTTGGGTATTTTTGCAGTTATTTCTTGATCATATGCTAAATAAAGAGTGAATTATTAATATGTATGAGTTTTCTAAGAAAGCAATGAGGAACTCCTGGAATTGAGGGTTGTTCCCTTTTTCAGATCATATATGGTAATTTCTGGAAGCTGCCATGGGACTGGTGGGAGTTTCTTTATTAATGTATTGTAATTAGCATCTAATGACCAGTGAGCACAAGCAGATGTCACTTTTGTGGCCATCTTTGTTTTGGTAGGTTTTCACTGGCTTCTTCACCTCATCCTGTTTTATCAGTGGGGTCTTTGTGATTGGTTTCTGGTAAAAGAAGTCCTGTCAGATTCCTATCTCAGGAGCAACAGAATGCCTAAAATATAAAACCAATATGTAAAATCAGTTTCCTAAATTTGTCACATAGTAGATAAAAGAGTGTATTATTTTTTTTTTATCATCTTGATCCTGAGAATCCAACTGCAAAATGATCTAAATGATCTAAATTGCTTATTCCTCATGCCATCACCTCCTGCTGCCTGATTATTGATTTGGTCATTAGCATCATTTCCAGAAGAATTGTCAGGGAAAAAAAAGGAAGGGATTGAAACTGCATCTAGAAGGTTTTGTTTCCTTGTGAGGGTTAAGAACCACCAGAGCAATGCCTACATTATAAGGTGATGAGCTTGTCCCAGTTTGCATGGGACTGGCTTAGTTTTAGACTATAAGTCATATATCATGGGAGCCTTCTAAGTCTCAGGCAAACTGAAATCATTAGTCATCCTAATTTGACAATCTGTATAAATCCTTAACAGAGGTCAGAAATGGCATCTAAAGTGGTGGCTGACCAGTGTGAAGAGGGCTTGATAAACTGAACCGTAGTCTCACACGTCTGGAAACCTTAACCTGATTGCTGACTTTATATTTCTTTATATCAAATCACATAAAGCTGCTTTGACCTCATCAAATAACTTTATTCACACAAACATCCCTAATTTACAAAGCCTCTATCATTCATACACATTAAGGGGATCTCCAGTTTATTTAAGAAATAACTTAAATATAACGACTTACATCAACCCAAGTAACCAAATAGAAACTTGTTCACATGTAGGCCCTACATTACCAGCTTCTGGGCAAAATTTAAAAAATGAAAAAAAAAAAAAAAAAAAAAAAAAAGACAGGAGTGGTGCGTGCAGTGGCTCAGGCCTATAATTCCAGCAGTTTGAGAGACTGAGGCAGGCAGATCACTTGAGATCAGGAGTTCGAGACCAGCCTGGCCAACATGATAAAACCCGTTTCTACTAAATATACAAAATTAGCCGGGCGTTGTTGTTGAGGTGATCAGATCCAACACCAGGTGTGAGGGTGACGAAGTCTGGTGGAGTCAAAGGATTGAGAAACAGACAGTTTGAGAAGTAAATTGGGACCAAGGGGCCATAATGATCCTGAAGGCTGCGAAGGCCCCGAGCTCTGGGATCCCACAGTATTTATTGATAATCCAACAAAGAAACCGGGGTGAGAATGTGGAGGTCAAAAGGTCACATTGCGTCAAGCACATGATTTACAACTGTAATGGTTTAGCATTTGCTCTGCTACTTGAGACAATGGAGAGCAGGTTCTTTTAACTCAAGATACAATTGATCCTAGGAGAGCAAGGAGCAAGGAGCCAGCAAGTCTAGACACATTCCAGAGCCATGAGCCCTGGATTCTATCCAAGCCACGAGGGATTTTATGCCCTGGACTAAGATTACGGTGCATCAGGATAGCCTTCCACCCTTCAGCACAGAGCTTGGTGTTCCAAAGGCCACAAGGGGTTTAGACCTTAGACCTTGGAAATGTTCCAAGACTCTTTTACATTATGTCAGACATGCAAGCCCTGCCTCATCTTCTCCCAAGACTCAGCTTTTCCCAAAAGTGGTGGTGCACACCTGTAATCCTAGCTATTCTGGAGGCTGAGGCATGAGAATCGCTTGAACCTGGGAGGTGGAGGTTGCAGTGAGCAGAGATAGGGCCACTGTACTCCAGCCTGTGTGAGGGCGTGTGACAGTGTCACAAAAAAAAAAAAAAAAAAAGTAAAACGAAATAAATAGAGAAAAATAGATTTCTTAACTCGTATTTGAAACTAACTTTGTGCCTGGCTTAAAATTTCCCTCACATTCAAGTCTGTTCCACATAAATGTTTAAGAAGTTATTGAAATGTACTTCTCTGCTCTAATGAAAAGAAGCCCGTGGGCACAAAAGATTTCTTTAAATACCTCCTGTGGCCTTTCCTAAAAAACAACTGGGCAGCCTCCCTTCTTATTCCATCTGCAGTCTTAGAGGGCCCTCCAGCAGGCAATGGTAGGAGAAAAATTTCTTGGTGATGACTGCATATGCTAACATTGGCCAATTCTATGTCACACCTACCGATTACCCTTTGAGGCCATTTCTCCACACAGAGGCCCCCACTACACTCAAAGCCTTGGTAGGACAGGAGTAGAGATACACCAGTACTGTCTCAAAGCCTGTGCTACAGCCTAGTGTGACAGAATGGCAGAGTCAACATCTCTGTACTTCTGCCTGCAAAACCCGGTGGCCTGAAAAGCTGAGTAATGTCGATGTGGCTCTTTTAAGGTTTCCAGGCCTGAGCAGATGCTCAGCATCTATGTCTATCTGGGGGCTACCAGACAGGCCTAGGAGGGAAACAAATCAAGCGGAGGGATAATCTGAGACTTATCTAGAATAAGACCACTAATGTCCCAGATGTGGGAGGAGGAGGGGTGCACGGGCAGGATTGATAGTGGGAGGTGCATTTGGTGGGCAGGGCTGGATGGGGTGGTATGGAGCCAGGCAAGGGCAGAGTTAGGGTCCCTCCTTAGGGGGTGACAGCACAACTCCTGCTTTTTTAAGCTTCCAAAAGATACTCCAAGGCTAAAACTCAGACATCCATCCTTTTAAGATATGTCTTCTAAGTAGGTGGGCAGCCAACAGCTTAAAAAGAAAGAAGATTCTGGCAATACCAGCTCTTTTCCTTCTTTTAGAAAAAGGTTCAAGCAAAGATAATAATCTTATTGCTCCAAACACTGGTTTTCTAGGATAGGAAACAACTGATATATGAAGGAACTGAGGATCTGGGGGGGAAGAAGCTGATGGAGCAGGGGAATGTGTGCGGACATGGAGGCTGTGAGAAGGTGCCTGTAGTCCCACTTACTCAGGAGGCTGAAGCAGGAGGATTGCTGGAGCCCAGGAGTTTGAGGCTGCAGTGAGCTATTATTATTGCTAACTTTAAACATCTGAGAAAGTTTCATATCACAGAAGGAGGAGGCAGTATGTCACTACAGGACAGTATACAGTGGAAGGAGAGTAGGGTAGATTTTTGGTTTAATTTATTAAAGACCGTTCAAATCACCCAGGGTTGGATGGTCTGTCAACCACTCATGGTTCCCAGTCTTCAGAGCTCAGGTAGGTAACTTCCATTTTTAAAGTGAGATCCCTAAGCAGAGACTAAATATATGTCAAGAATATTACAGAAGATGTTAGAAATGAGAGTCAGATTCTATGATTCCTTCTAAACAGACATTCTATAATTCTCTGAGGAGATAAAAAAACAAAAGAGTAAATGGAAGCCTTCTCTCTCTGAATTTAAACTGACTGAACTCTTGAGATGGTATTTTGCTGATTTTTCATTCACGCAACAATATTAATTTGTAATCGTTATGATCTGGCCAAAGAAAATGAAATCATGGCCGAATTCAATTTCAGATTTTGTGAGATCAATTAGGATTCTGCCTACTGATCTCTGGGTTTATTTACATTTATTTTTATGACAAACTTTTCACTCAAATGAATCAAGATTGTATCTTCCTTTTGCAGTATCAACCTTTATTAAACAACTTGTCCATCATGCCCATCAATGGCAGCTGATTATTTCATCCCTTGCTTTACAGAGACATTGAGAATATCTACAAGGAAATCCCATGTGTGTTGGCCTTTTTATCTGAACATACTTGTCTTTCAATTTTATCTTCTCAGTCTTTATTTCTGTTCAGAAGCATAAAAATGTAGCATGACATGGAAATAAACCTTTTTTATGTTAAGCCACTAATATTTGGGGGTTATGTTTTACTAAGCTGCAACCCTACTTATCATCAGTGATACATCACAGGGGATTATGATTAAGGTAGAATAGAAATAATATGACACAGATATTTGTCACGCAGAGATCATTTCTGAGAATTTCCATCTATGCATTTTCTTGGGAGACAGTAAGCGTATTTTCATTGTGTGATGATAATTAGGTAAAATAATGCTATTTTTTGTGTGTTGTAGTTTAGCCATTTATTCATTTATTTATTTGAGATGGAGTCTCGCTCTGTCACCCTGGCTGGAGTGCAGTGGCGCGACTTAGCTCACTGCAACCTCCGCCTCCCGGATTCAAGCAATTTTCCTGCCTCAGCCTCCCAAGTAGCTAAGATTACAGGCATGTGCCACCATGCCTGGCTAATTTTTTATTTTAGTAGAGACGAGGTTTCACCATATTGGCCAGGCTGGTCTTGAACTCCTGATCTCGTGCTTCACCTGCCTCGGCCTCCTAAAGTGCTGGGATTACAGGCGTGAGCCACCACGCCTCGCCAGTTTAGCCCTTTAAATGAAGTTAGTAGCATATATATGGATTCTGAGTAAACAAAGAGGTACATTATGCTGAATTATATATTTCATCAATAGTACTCTATTCTGCAACCTCTTTTGGAATTCTCGAACTACATTTTTCAGAATCTCTTATATTTATGGCTCATTTTAGAGTTTTATCAGTGAAGAACATTTCTTAAAATTTGAAAGTATAGGAGAAGGAAATTGTAAGGAAGTTGCAGGCAGATATCTAGGATAACATCAAATTTTGAAAATTGGTAGCTGAGGTTGATCACAGTGGCACTATGTGAGATTTCCAATTTCATTTGGCTACTATGTGAGTACATATGAATCATTCATGTATAACTGTGACTCCTCTGAATTACACAGCCCTTACAAAGTTTCTTCATACCTGTAATTTCCTGTATGAAAATCTTCCCCTTTGGAAGATCTAGAATGGCCTTTGTTTCGCTGACATAATCCTAATTATATAAAGATCAATGATTTTTATTACTTTTTCTTTTCTTTTATAAAAAAAAATTAAAAACCATTTAAAAAATACAGTTGCCTTGAAATACTAACTTAGACAATTCTCTTCATTTAAAGGTAATAAATGTTAACTTTTTCAGTGTGTATAAATTTTAATTTAAAATACAAATAAAAAAATATTTCTGATCACATAAATATATGATTTATATCATATATTTATACACATAGTTAAGCTCTTAAAAACATAAACCAGGCTGGGTGCAGTGACTCACACCTGTAATTCCAGCTCTTTGGGAGGCCGAGGCAGGTGGATCACTTGAGGTCAGGAGTTCAAGACCAGTCAGGCCAACATGGTCAAACCGCGTCTCTATTAAAAATATAAAGATAAGCCTGGTGTGGTGGCGGGCCCCTGTAATCCCAGCTACTTGGGAGGTTGAGGCAGGATAATTGCTTGATCCCAGGAGGTAGAGGTTGCAGTGAGTTGAGACTGTACCACTTCACTCCTGCCTGGGCATCAGAGGTAGACTCCATCTCAAAAAACAAACAAACAAGCAAACAAACAACAACAGAAAAAAAAAAAAAAAACATAAAGCAAATTGGCAGATCATCATGATTCTAGAGAAGTAAACTAGTATGCTAAATCTAGTTGCTTTCCAAGGGAAACCAAGCATTGATTTGCGCAAAAATTATCTCCCAGACTTATTTCCTCTTTACGCTGGTACCGTCAAAAGATAGCAACATTAGTGAGTAAGGTTTACATATATATTATGTTATATATATATATATTACATATATATGCTATGTATGTAATATATATATACACATATATAAAGCTAATATATATGTGCACGTTAGTATACACACACATATAATGCACAAATATAGCTTTATATATATGTATGTACATAACATACCTACATATAAAATATGTGGGTATATGAAGTTTTATACACAAAGTATATATATATAAAGTTTTATACAAACATACACACAGGCCCTTTTATTCCAGCTTTGAGTGACATAGAAAAAACAAACTAAGAAAGAAATTCCTATGATCGTTTATAAATATAGTGATAAAACATTTGGTTTAGGAACTGATTCACATTACCTGCTTGGCTCCAAAACCATGTGCAAAAACAGAAGTTTAAAGATGTTTTTTTTCTGCCAAATATCTGCCGGAAATAACTTTAAACTCTCTTTGGAAAAATGACCATGTATTAGTTTTCTGTGACTACAAAAACAAGTTACTACAAACATAATGTCTTAAAACAATATAACACACATTTATTATCTTAGATCTCCGTAGGTGAGAAGTCTGACCTACGTTTCTCTAGACTACAATCAAGGTATCACTGGTATTGTGTTATTTTCTGGGGACTCTATGGGAAAATCTATTTCGTGATCATTAATGTTTCTGGTAGAATCTAGTTCCTTATGGTTGTAGGATTTAGATCTGCATTTTTTTTGCTGATTTTTACATGAAGTTTATTTACAGCTTCTAGAGGTTGCTGCATTCCTCAGCTCATATCCCCTTTATTCCATCTTCAAAGCTAGAAAGTTTAGGTTGAATTTTTCTCACATACATCTCTTTAATCTACTTTTCTGCCTTCCTCTTCCACTGTTAAGGACTCACATGATTAGACTGGACCCACCTATATAATATAGGATCATATCTCATTTCTAACACCCTAACCCTAATCACAACTGTGAAGTCCCTTTTCATCACATAGGGTAGCATATTTGCAGGTTGCAAAGATTAGAATCCCAGCATCTTAGAGGACTATTATTTGGTTGAACACATGTCCCATTGCGATATAAAACTCAGTGAATTCACACGGATAATTTTCTAGAAGTTCAAGGTTGCAAACAGACATAACAAATAAGTAACCATGAGTGATAGCAGCAACAACACACAACAAACTTAGACCTAAAAAAACTTTACACAAATTGAAGAAGAAGATTCAAATGTTGAAAGAAGCATAAAAAGTATGGGGAATGTCTTAGTCTATTTTGTGTTACTATAACAGATTACCACAGACTGGGTAATTTTTAATGAACAGAAACTTATGAGGCTTACAGTTTTGGAGGATGGAAGTCCAGGGACATGGCACTGGCACCTGGAGAGGGTTTATATGCTGATTGATGTATTATTTTATGGCATAAGGAAAAAGGGCAAGCAAGTATGCAAGAAAGAAAGAGAATGGGGGTCAAATTTAATTGTTTTATAAAGAACTCACTTCCACAATAACCCAGTCTCAAGAGAGGAGCATTAACCCATTCATGAAAGCAGAGTCCTCATGGCCTAATCACTTCTTAACAACCCCACCTCTTCATACCATCACAATGTCAATTAAATTTCCACATAAATTTTAGAGGGGACATTCAGACCATAGCAGGAAGTACATCTAAGGAGAAAAAGACTGTGAAAATAATCCACCAAAATTTTAAATGAACAAAACGGAATTTCTAAAAAAAGTTCAAAAATAGAAATGTGCAGTCATTAAGTTTCTTTCTATATATAATTATGTTTGCAAAAACTGACAATTTGACTTCCTCTTTTCTAATTTGGATGCCTTTCATTTATTTCCCTTGCCTGATTGCTCTGGCTAGGACTGCCAGTACTATATTAAATAAGAGTGGTGAAGTAGGCATCCTTGTCTTTTTCCAGTTCTTATAGGAAAGGCTTTCAGCTTTACCCCATTTAATATTTTAGCTGTGGGTTTGTCATATATGACCTTGATTATGCTGAAGTATATATCTTATGTGCCTAATTCTTTCAGAGTTTTTTATCATAAAAAGGATGTTGAATTTTATCAAATGCTTTTTCTGAATATGTTAAAATGATTATATGGATTTTGTCCTTCATTATGTTGATAGGATGTATCATACATATTAACTTGCATATGTTAAACCATCCTTGCATCCCTGGGATAAATTTCACTTGATTATGGTGGCATATTATCTTTTGCAGGAACATGGTTAGAAGTGAAGTTCATTATGTTAAGTGAAATAAGCCAAGCACAGAATGACAAATATCACATGTTCTCACTCGTACGTGAGGACTGAAAAGTTTACCACGTGGAGTTAGAGAGTAGAATGATGCTTATCAAAAGCTGGGAAGGATGAATGGGGGTGAAGAGAGGTTGGTTAATGAGTACAAACATACAGTTAGAAGTAATAAGTTCTTACGTTTGATAGAAAAGTAGACTGACTATAATTAACAATCATTTCTCGTATATTTCAAAATATCTAAAATATTTGAAATATATTTCCTAACAGAAAGGAAAACATTTTTGAGGTGATGGACATCCTAAAGATCCTGATTTAATCATTACACATTGTACATATGTATCAAAATATCACCTACACCCCATAAGTATGTACAGTTATGTATAAATAGAAAAGAAAGCAGTTAACAAAAAACTAGAAATGTAAAAGAGATAATAAGTAGCAGAGGATTTGTAGAAAAGGAGAGACAAAACACACCAGAAAATATAGCTAAAAAATTACCCAATATACAAGTAAAAATATTTTCTAAAGTATGTTAGAAAAATAAAGATACATAGAGAATGGAAGGAAAAATATGACATTTGTATAATTTCAGTTCTAGAAAAAAGGAGAAGGAATAATACATGAAATCTTTTCATAAATTACAGAACCTAAGAATGTTCAAGTTGAGAGAGATCACCAGATTCCAATTAGAATTAAAGCACATACACACGTATATACACACATGCACACAAACACCCAAAGTAGGGTATTGCAATATGAATTTGTCTTAAATTCAGCCAAAGAGGAAAAAACAGATTCCTTATAATAAAACAATAATTTTACTGGTAGAAGAACTCTTTTTTTTTGTACTTTTTTATTATTATACTTTAAGTTTTAGGGTACATGTGCACAACATGCCGATTTGTTACATATGTATACCTGTGCCATGTTGGTGTGCTGCACCCATTAACTCTTCATTTATATTAGGTATATCTCCTAATGCTATCCCTCCCACCTTCCCCCACCCCATGACAGGCCCTGGTGGTGGCAGGCACCAGTGTGTGATGTTCCCCATCCTGTGTCCAAATGTTCTCGTTGTTCAATTCCCACCTGTGAGTGAGAACATGCGGTGTTTGGTTTTCTGTCCTTGCAATAGTTTACTCAGAATGACGGTTTCCAGCTTCATCAATGCCCCTACAAAGGGCATGAACTCATCCTTTTCTATGGCTGCATAGTGCTCCATGGTGTATATGTGCCACATTTTCTTAATCCAGCCTATCATTGATGGACATTTGTGTTGGTTCCAAGTCTGCTATTGTGAATAGTGCTGCAATAAACATATGTGTGCTTGTGTCTTTATAGCAGCATGATTTATAATCCTTTGGGTATATACCCAGTAATGGGATGACTGAATCAAATGGCATTTCTAGTTCTAGATCCTTGAAGAATCACCACACTGTCTTCCACAATGGTTGAACTAGTTTACAGTTCCACCAACAGTGTAAAAGTGTTCCCATTTCTCCATATCGTCTCCAGCACCTGTTGTTTCCTGACTTTTTAATGATCACCATTCTAACTGGTATGAGATGGTATCTCATTGTGGTTTTGATTTTTATTTCTCTGATGGCCAGGGATGATGAGCATTTTTTCATGTGTCTGTTGGCTGCATAAATGTCTTCTTTTGAGAAGGGTCTGTGTATATCCTTCACCCACTGTTTGATGGAGTCGTTTGATTTTTTTCTTGTAAATTTAAGTTCTTTGTAGATTCTAGGTATTAGCCCTTTGTCAGATGGGTAGATTGTAAAAAATGTTCTCCCATTCTGTAGGTTGCCTGTTCACTCTGATGGTAGTTTCTTCTGCTGTGCAGAAGCTCTTTAGTTTAATTAGATCCCATTTGTCAATTTTGGCTTTTGTTGCCATTGCTTTTGGTGTTTTAGTCATGAAGTCCTTGCCCATGCCTATGTCCTGAATGGTATTGCCTAGGTTTTCTTATAGGGTTTTTATTATTTTAGGTCTAACATTTGAGTCTTTAATCCATCTTGAATTAATTTTTGTATAACGTGTAGAGAAGGGATCCAGTTTCAGCTTTCTACATATGGCTAACCAGTTTTCTCAGTACCATTTATTAAATAGGGAATCCTTTCCCCATTTCTTGTTTTTGTCAGGGTTGTCAAAGATCAGATGGTTGTAGATGTGTGATATTATTTCTGAGACCTCTATTCTGTTCCATTGGTCTATATCTCTGTTTTAGTTCCAGTATCATGCTGTTTTGATTACTGTAGCCTTGTAGTACAGTTTGAAGTCAGGTAGCATCATACCTCCAGCTTTGTTCTTTTGACTTAGGATTGTCTTGGCAATGTGGGCTCTTTTTTTGGTTCCATATAAACTTTAAAGTAGTTTTTTCCAAGTCTGTGAAGAAAGTCATTAGTAACTTGATGGGGATAGCATTGAATCTATCAATTACCTTGGAAAGTATGGACATTTTCATGACATTGATTCTTCCTATTCAGGAGCATGGAATGTTCTTCCATTTGTGTCCTCTTTTATTTCGTTGAGCAGTGGTTTGTAGTTCTCCTTGAAGAGGTCCTTCACATCCTTTGTAAGTTGGATCCTAGTTATTTTATTTTCTTTGAAGAAATTGTGAATGGGAGTTCCCTCATGATTTGGCTCTCTGTTTGTCTCTTATTGGTGTATAAGAACGCTTGCGATTTTTGCACATTGATTTTGTATCCTGAGACTTTGCTGAAGTTGCTTATCAGTTTAAGGAGATTTGGGGCTGAGACAAGGGGGTTTTCTAAATATACAATAATGCCATCTGCAAACAGGGACAATTTGACTTCCTCTTTTCCTAATTGAATACCCTTTATTTCTTTCTGCTGCTTGATTGCCCTGGCCAGAACTTCCAACACAATGTTGAATAGGAGTGGTGAGAGAGGGTATCCCTGTCTTGTGCCAGTTTTCAAAGGGAATGCTTCCAGTTTTTGCCCCTTCAGTATGATATTGGCTGTGGGTTTGTCATAAATAGTTCTTATTATTTTGAAGTACGTCCCATCAATACCTAGTTTATTGAGAGTTTTTAGCATGAAGTGATGTTGAATTTTGTCAAATGCCTTTTCTGCATCTATTGAGATAATCATGTGGTTTTTGTCTTTGGTTCTGTTTATATGCTGGATTACGTTGATTGATTTGTGTGTGTTGAAGCAGCCTTGCATCCCAGGGATGAAGCCAAATTGATCATGGTGGATAAGCTTTTTGATGTGCTGCTGGATTCGGTTTGCCAGTATTTTACCGAGGATTTTTGCATCAATGTTCATCAGGGATATTGGTCTAAAATTATCTTTATTTTTTTGTTGTGTCTCTGCCAGGCTTTGGTATCAGTATGATGCTGGCCTCATAAAAAGAGTTAGGGAGGATTCCTTCTTTTTCTATTGATTGGAAAAGTTTCAGAAGGAATGTTACCAGCTCCTCTTTATACCTCTGGTATAATTTGGTTGTGAATCTGTCTGGTCCTGGACTTCTTTTGGTTGGTAGGTTATTAATTATTGCCTCAATTTCAGAGCCTGTTACTGGACTAAACTATGGTTTAGTCTTGAGACGGTGTGTGTGTCCAGGAACGTATCCATTTTTTCTAGATTTTCTAGTTTATTTGCGTAGAGGTGTTTATAGTATTCTCTGATAGTAGTTTGTATTCTGTGGGATTGGTGGTGATATCCCCTTTATCATTTTTTATTGTGTCTATTTGATTCTTCTCTCTTTTCCTCAGTATTAGTCTTATTAGTGGTCTATCTATTTTGTTCATCTTTTGAAAAAACCAGCTACTGGATTCATTGATTTTTTGAAGGGTTTTTTGTGTCTCTGTCTCCTTCAGTTCTGCTCTGATCTTGGTTATTTCTGGCCTTCTGCTAGCTTTTGAATGTGTTTGCTTTTGCTTCTCTAGTTCTCTTAATTGTGATGTTAGGGTGTCAATTTTAGATCTTTCCTGCTTTCTCTCGTGGGCATTTGGTGCTATAAATTTCCGTCTACACACTGCTTTAAATGTGTCCCAGAGATTCCAGTATGTTGTATCTTTGTTCTCATTGGCTTCAAAGAACATCTTTATTTCTGCCTTCATTTTGTTATGTACCCAGTAGTCATTCAGGAGCAGGTTGTTCATTTTCCATGTACTTGAGCGATTTTGAGTGAGTTTCTTAATCCTGAGTTCTAGTTTGTTTGCACTGTGGTCTGAGAGACAGTTTATTATAATTTCTGTTATTTTACATTTGCTTAGGAGTGCTTTCTTTAATTCCAACTATGTGACCAATTTTGGAATAAGTGTGATATGGCACTGAGAAGAATATACATTCTGTTGATTTGAGGTGGAGAGTTCTGTAGATGTCTATTAGGTCCACTTGGTGCAGAGCTGAATTCAATTCCTGGATATCGTTGTTAACTTTCTGTCTCATTGATCTGTCTGATGTAGACAGTGGGGTGTTAAAGTCTCCCATTATTATTGTGTGGGAGTCTAAGTATCTTTGTAGGTTTCTAATGATTTGCTTTATGAATCTGGGTGATCCTGTTTGGGCGCATATATATTTAGGATAGTTAGCTCTTCTTGTTGAATTGATCCCTTTACCATTATGTAATGGCCTTCTTTGTCTCTTTTGATCTTTGTTGGTTTAAAGTCTTTTTTATCAGAGACTAGGTTTACAATCCCTGCTTTTTGTTTTGTTTTGTTTTCCATTTGCTTGGTAGATCTTCCTCCATCCCTTTATTTTGAGCCTATGTGTGTCTCTGCATGTGAGATGGGTCTCATGAATACAGCACACTGATGAGTCTTGACTCCTTATCCAATTTGCCAGTCTGTGTCTTTTGATTGGAGTATTTAGCCCATTTACATTTAAGGTTAATATTGTTATGTGTGAATTTGATCCCGTCATTATGATGTTAGCTGGTTATTTTGCTCATTAATTGATGCAGTTTCTTCTTGGCATCGATGGTCTTTACAATTTGGCATGTTTTTGCAGTGACTGGTACTGGTTGTTACTTTCCATGTTTAATGCTTTCTTCAGGAGCTCTTGTAAGGCAGGCCTGGTGGTGACAAAATCTCTCAGCATTTGCTTGTTTGTAAAGGATTTTATTTCTTCTTCATTTATGATGCTTAGTTTGGCTGGATATGAAATTCTGGGTTGAAAATTCATTTCTTTAAGGATGTTGAATATTGGCCCCCACTCTTTTCTGACTTGTAGAGTTTCTGCCAAGAGATCTTCTGTTAGTCTGATGGGCTTCCCTTTGTGAGTAACCCGACCTTTCTCTCTGACTGCCCTTAACATTTTTTCCTTCATTTCAACTTTGGTGAATCTGACAATTATTTGTCTTGGAGTTGCTCTTCTTGAGGAGTATCTTTGTGGAGTTCTCTATATTTCCTGAATTTGAATTTGGCCTGCCTTGCCAAAAGGCAAGGTTGGGAATGTTCTCCTGGATAATATCCTGCAGAGTGTTCTCCAACTTGGTTCCATTCTTCCCATCACTTCCAGGTACACCAATCAGACGTAAATTTGGTCTTTTCACATAGTCCCATATTTCTTGGAGTCTTTGTTCATTTCTTTTTTCTCTTTTTTCTCTAAACCTCTCTTCTTGCTTCATTTAATTCATTCAATGTTCAATCACTGATACCTTACCTTCCACTTGATTGAATTGGCTACCGAAGTTTGTGCATGTGTCACGTAGTTCTCGCGCCATGGTTTTCAGCTCCACCAGGTTATTTAATGTCTTCTCTATGCTGTTTGTTCTAGTTAGCCATTCATCTCATCTTTTTTCAAGGTTTTTAGCTTCTTTTGATGGGTTTGAACATCCTCCTTTAGCTTGGATGAGTTTGTTATTACCGATCTTCTGAAGCCTTATTCTCTCAACTCATCAAAGTCATTCTCCATCCAGCTTTGTTCCATTGCTGGTGAGGAGCTGCATTCCTTTGGAGAAGAAGAGGCACTCTGATTTTTTGAATTTTCAGCTTTTCTGCTCTGGTTTCTCCCCATCTTTGTGGTTTTATCTACCTTTGGTGTTTGGTGATGGTGACGTACAGATGGGGTTTTGGTGTGGATGTCCTTTCCGTTTGTTTGTTTTCCTTCTAACAGTCATGACACTCAGCTGCAGGTCTGTTGGAGTTTGCTGGAGGTCCACTCCAGACCCTGTTTGCCTGGGTATCACCAGCAGAGGCTGCAGAATAGCAAATATTGAAGAAGAGCAAATGTTACTGTCTGATCCTTCCTCTGGAAGCTTTGTCTCAGAGGGGCACCAGGCAGTATGAGATGTCAGTCTGTCCCTACTGGGAGGTGCCTCCCAGTTAAGCTACTAGGGGGTCAGGGACCCACTTGAGGAGGCAGTCTGTCCATTCTTGGATCTCAAACTCCGTTCTGGGAGAACCACTACTCTCTTCAAAGCTGTCAGACAGGGACATTTAAGTCTGCAGAAGTTTCTGCTGCCTTTTGTTCAGCTATGCCTTGCCCCCAGAGGTGGAGTCTACAGAGGCAAGCAGACCTCCTTGAACTGTGGTGGGCTCCACCCAATTCCAGCTTCCTGGCTGCTTTGTTTACCTACTCAAGCCTCAGCAATGGCTGACACATCCCGCCGCCAGCCTCGCTGCTGCCTTGCAGTTTGATCTCAGACTGTTGTTCTAGCAGTGAGCAAGGTTCCATGGGCGTGGGGCCCTCCAAGCCATGCGTGGGATATAATCTCCTGGTGTCCCATTTGCTAGGACCATTGGTAAAGCACAGTATTAGGGTTGTAGTGTCCCGATTTTCCAGGTACTGTCTGTCACAGCTTCCCTTGCTAGGAAAGGGAATTCCCCAACCCCTTGCTCTCCCCGGGGAGGCGATGCCCCACCCTGCTTCGGTTCATGCTCAGTGGGCTGCACCTACTATCTGACAAGCCTCAGTGAGATGAACCCGGTATCACAATTGGAAATGCAGAAATCTCCCGTCTTCTGTGTCACTCACACTGGGAGCTGTAGACTGGAGCTGTTCCTACTTGGCCATCTTGGAGTCTCCACGAAGAACTCTTAATTGGTCAACAAATTGCACTAGGCAATTAATTGACCTCAAAATACTGAGAGTTGTAATCACTTGCATTGGAACTCAGTGAAATAATATTTTACCAAAGAAGAAAATAAATAAGCCATTTTCACAGAAAAAAAAAAAAGAGTTTACCTACAGACCCTCTCTACAATACTGCAAAAAGTTTCACAGTTCACCACTGAACAACATGGGTTTGAACTACATGTATCCACTTATATGTGGATTTTTTTTTTAATATATTGGAAATTTTTTTGGAGATTGGCAACAATTTGAAAAAACTCACAGACAAAATGCCAAGAACATTTATTGTTAAGAAAGAAAAGCTGTTACCACCTGACCAGGTTTTTGCCTGCTGCCAAGATAGAGTCAAACACTGAGACAACAGGTATCACTATAAAGAAGAGTTTAATTATCACAAGGCATTCGAGCCAGGAGAATGGGAGATACTGCTCAAAGCCACCTTGCTGAGACATCAGAAGCTGGGTTTTTAAAGAATGATTTGACTGGCAGGGGCATAGGGAATGGATGCTGTGTTAGGGCTGAATCAGTTCCTAGGAAAGGAGGTGAGTCACAAGACCAGTCAAGTCAGTTCTTTGGATCACTGGTTGGGTTGGCGTCTGTCCACTTGTAGACAAAGGCAGAAAAGTATCTCAAAGACCAGTCTTTGGTTTCACAAAGGCATTTGTGACTGCTGGTTACTCTGGCAAGCAAGATGGGAAACGGTTCTGGGTTATCATCTAGCTATGCCTATAGCTTCGCAGAAAAGTTTGTGGAAGGTAAGGTCCCTGGTTGTCATAGCTGCCTCGTGCCCTGTTGGCTATCCAACTTCTGGAAGCCATCGAGGGGGTCTGCGTGATATAAGGATCATTATTCTTTAAAAGTAAAAACAAATCCCTTAATCTTTCATGCAGCCTGCCAAGGAACTAAGACAGGAAGATAATTGATTATTAGTGACTACCATTTGTTGAAATGACTATGTGCAAGCAATCATTCATGGATAAGGAAAAAATATCTATCAAAATTCAGGCCTCTACCATAATTGTAATCATGTGGCCTCTTTTAATTTTATGAAGACAGTTTCAAAGCAAGCACCAAGATTTAAGATAGGAAAGAGAAGGCCAACTCCACTGCTTTTTGCAAGTGTAGACCGGCCTATGATCAAGACTACTCTCATTTTTAAGCCTTAAAGGGAATAAATAAAGCACAAACTGCCAGTCTTGATTGTACAACAAAAAGGCCTGGACAATGAGACCCTTTTATCTGTATTGCTTCCATCCATGCTTTGTCTCTGAAGTCAGGAAATCTCTTGTCAGAAAGGACTGTCTTTTAAAGTTTTTTTTTTTTTTTTTTTTTTTTAATATTAAACAATGCCCTTTGGCTATATGGAATCTATAAGTTCAAAAAAAAAAAATATCAAAGTGATTTACATGCCACCAAACACAACATCTCTAATTTAGCCTATAGATCAGAAGATCATAAGGACATTTGTGGCTCAGTACTCACAAAATTGTATGGAAAGGGTTGTCAATGCTCTGGAAGAGAGCCCCAGTAGAGAGAACATCATGAAAGTCTGGAAGGATTACAACATTGAAAATGCCATGATTGTTATATAAAAGTCTCTGAAAGCCATCAAGCCAGAAATGAAAACTTTCTACTGGAGAAAACTGTGTCCATATGTTGTGAAGAACTTCACAGGATTTCCAACACAGCCAGTCAAGGAATTCATCAAAGAGATTGTGGACATGGCAAAAAAGGTGAGGGCTGAAAGGTTGGAGATACGCATCTTGGAGAAATTCCAGAGTAAAAGACACCACACCAGGGTGATTAATGGAAGATGGCTTGATGAAGGTAAGTGCTTCTGCACCAGTGTAAGACAGGTGAAGAAGACATAGAAGCGGTGCCAGAAAACAATTGACATTACACAATCTGGATTGTGTCGGATTGATTCTGTCACAGTCACACGGATTGATTCTGTCTTGCGTGATGTGGGCACTAAAACTAAAGCAAATGGGGAAGAAGGATTGTTACCATACAGAAAAATTTTTAGAGAAAATTTAAAGAGCAAAAAGTCATTCAGAAATTATGATATATTTCCATAGAGTTACACCAAGTGTTCCTGCTTCTCTTGCCTCCTCTCCCACCGTTTCTACTTCTTCCCCTCTGCCCACCCTGAGACCGCAAGAACAACCCCTCCTATTTCTCCTCCTACTCAGCCTACTCAATGTAAAAATGACAAGAATGAGGACCTTTGTGATGATCCCCCTTTCATTTAGTGAATAGTAAATATGTATTCTCTTCCTTATGATTTTCTTAATAACATTTTCTTTTGTATAGCTTACTGTGTTGTAAAAATGCAGTATATAATACATATACAAAATATGTATCAATTGGCTGTTTATCTCAGTAAGATTTCTAGTCAACAGTTTGCTATTAGTGGTTATGTTTTTGTGAAGTCAAAATTTATTCATGGATTTTCAACTGCATTGGAGTTAGCACTGCTAAATCATCTGTTGGTCAAGTGTCAACTGTTCTTCCAAATAAGAGACTTTATCCCACAAGAAAATATCTGCAAAGATGAACGGTTCATGTAGAAAAATAATAAAATGTCATTAAATTTAGCAACTGTTAAAATCAAAACAATGATATAAGTCTGGTTTAGTGGTTAAAATATAAAGCTATATTATGGGGAAATACAACAAGCATATGAATCAAGAATATTCACAGAGTGAAAGCATTCTGAGATACATATATTTTGCAGAAGACAGGTGATAATTATTATATCATATGTAATTAATTATAAAGTTAAATACATGTGTTAATTTTTATTATTGGACCTATTATAAAATAGAAATATAATGTATAATTCTGCACTTAATAGAAATAGAAAAAAATAAATACGAAAACAGAACTTAGTTTCTACTTTTGTACTTTCTAGTACAAAATAAGATAGAAAATAATATAAATATATGTAAAATAACAAAATATAAATAAACTGCTTGTCTTAATAGCAAAATTTATTAGACTATCTGAAAAATATAGTCCAGCTACATTTGATTTGTAACATAAAAGTAAAACATAATAAAACAGAACACTGTAAAAAAATAGGTTAAAAAATAAGCAATGCCCATGAAATATATAACAAAACACAAGTGCTGTCACTGTTTGACACAAAACAGGATTTGAAATGTAACTGGCAACTTTCCAAATATATTGATAAAGTGTTTATTTCACCAAAAAGATAAAATAGTTTCAAACAAATATGCATCTAACAACATAGTTTTTAACCATATACGTAAAATTTGGTACATCTGTGATGAGAAGTTGAAAGATCCACACTCCTAGTGGGAAATATAAAGTTAAATCTCTATATTTTTTGACATTTTTATTGTAAAATAAGACAAAAGGAAAGCACACAGAACAAACATACAATTTAGTGAATTATTATAAAGCAAACGCCCTTGCAACCACCACACGGTTCTAGATGGAAGTTTGTCAGAAGCCTTTCTATATACCTCCTCCCTCCCTCTCCATAAGTAACCACTATTCTGACATTTCCAATAATATTTCCCCCGTGTTTCTTTATTGCTTTTTCACCAAGAACACATTCCTAGACACAATCATTTAGTCAGACCCATTTTTGTTCACTTGATGACTTTTGAATCTCTTTTAATTCACAAGTTCTCTCCCACCCATCCCTTTCCTTCTGTTGTAATTATTTATCTGTTGAAGAACTCACTCGAGCTCTTTGACCTGTAGTTTTGCAGTCTGGAGTCTGCTGATGACACGCTCATAGTATAGCTCATGTTCCTCTGTCCCTGAGTTTCCTGCAAATAGCCCATTGCATCTGGAGTCCTGATCACACTCAGGTTCAATCCTTCCAGCAAGACCTCAAGTGGTGGGGTTTTCTTCCATTAGGATCACAAACATAAATATCTTAATAATGGAAATAAGAGTAAGATAAAAAGTCCATAGCAAGATAGGAATTTTACATTATAGGTTTTTTCCTAGTCAAATGCAGAATGTTACTCCATTCTCTGACCACAAGTGTATCAATTTAAATATCAGTATCAAGAAAAAAACTATACTCATTCATTTAGGAAGAGGTGTTCTTTTCTAAAAGTATCAAATATAAGCAATAATGAAATAGAAATATTAATTTTAAATTCAGAAACAAGAAAAACAAGTCCATTATCAAGATTTCTATACAACATCAAATTTATGTGTATTTATATTTTTAGTTTTAAAACGTTATCTTCTTGGCCTTTAATGTCCATATTCTACTGAGTTTATTCTAACTAATACAATTCTTCGCCCAGGTTTTGATATCTTACTGATACGATGATTCCCCTCCTCATAATTACCTTCCTTCTTCACTTTCTCCCTTCCACATTTATAAAAAACTATACCATAGTTTGCATCTTATTATGCAGCAGTGAACAAGGCAAAACCTTTGCTTTTAGCCAACATCTGATCATTTCTCTTTTAATGCATTAATATGATGACTTTGTGTTACTAGAATTTCTAATGTTAAATAATGCCTCCTTGGATATTCCCTTTAGTTTATGAATTAAAGTAAATTAAAATGTTAAGTGTTTTTTAAATAACTTGTATATTTAATAACAATTATTATTACTGTTTAATAACACATATTAAAGGTTAGTTTAATAATAACAAAGGTTACTGTGAAATATTTCAAAAATAAAATATGTTAAAAAGGAAAAGGCCCACTAACCCCCTCAAGAAAAAAATAAAAAAGCTTTAGTAAGAAGCTGAGCCACGCATTGTAGCTCACATCTATAGTCCCAGTACTTTGGGAGGTGAAGGTGGCAGAATTGCTTGGGCTAAGGAGACCAGCTTGCAGTGAGTCATCATTATGCCACTGCACTCTAGACTGGGTGACAGGGTAAGACCTTGTCTCAAAAAAAAAGAAAACAAAGTTGAAGGTTCGTTGTATCTTTCTTTAAATCCAATTTTTCTACCTCACCCCGAATTTCATGTTTAAATGCATTTGTTAGCACTGATATTGCACATGTATTTCTAAATTATATATGGTGTTGTTTTGGATGTTTTTAATCTTATGTTATTGGCATCATTCTGAATATATCATTCTTTATTATTCTTTTTTTAAACTTAATATCCCTTTTACTACATAAAGCTCTGATTCTTTTTTCATTTTCATCCAAATTCCCATGCTTACATATACTATAATTTATTGAATCATTTTTCTGTGGAAGAATCATTTGAATCTTAACTTCAAATACTTTTTTTGAAATACTATTTCTAGAAATTCTCTTTTTCAAATATGACTATTTTCTCTTTTTTGTATTGTGTCTTTTCCTTATGTTTGTTGTTTTTACATATATTTAATTATTTTAAATTCTTATATCTTTTATTCTGTGATTTCATCATTGCGCTTCTATTTGCTAAATATAGTAAATATACTCTCAGAGTTTTCATGATGTTTAGGAATTATAATTCTTTTTAACTGAGCGCTCCTGTTTAATGCAGCCTTCCCTGTTTCACATAAATGCACCTTTCAGAGTACTTTATGTACTAGTGAGGGAGTCTAGGGTTCTATTTCTTTCTCTTAAAAATTTTTTTAAATAAATTAGACTGATACATTTACATTGTACATATTTATGGGGTACAATCTGATGTTTCAGCACACATCTATGTTGAAAATTGATTCAGTCCGGTTAGTTAACATATCTATTACCTCATGCATTTATCATGTATTTGTGATGAGAAACTTAAAAGGCTCCCTGTTAGCTGTTATGTGATAGATATTTTTTACTGTTAACCATAGTCACTCTAGTCTGCAATACAATAGAACAACAAAATGTATTCTGTTATCAAGCTGTAACTTTGTACCATTTAACCAACCTCTTCCCATCTTCCCTGTCCTATAACCTTCCAGAGTCACTGGTAACCACTATTCTCTTCTTGGTTTCAGGTCCCACTTGGGTATTCTCTTTGATATCTTTCTTCATTCCTATCAGCTAGGAAGGTCTTTCTCCCCTACACCCTGCTCCCGATTAGTTATGCATTATGAGTTATGTATTAAAACGGATATATATATATACACACACACACACACACGTATAATATTGTTCAAAGTTTCTATGTGTTTACAACAGAATTTGCAATCTTGATTTATCTCAACCATTGTATTTTCTGAAAATGCTTAAAATATTTTACCATTTGTTTGATTCTATCTCTGGCGATATCTTATATGATATAAATGCAGACCAGACTGGATTAGGAAATATATGCTTTACATGTCAATCATTTCAATGTAATTAGGTATAGTTTAAAATTCTATTTTTCTTTATAATCCAGTGACTATCAGTATTTTACTTTACCTTTGGCTTACCTATAATTTAGTAAAGAAAAAATCCTTTATTTTTATAAAAATTTATCAATTATCTGTAAATATATAAAATCTAGAAAATAAAAATTAAATAATTTTATGCAGGCTTTTTATTCTCTTTCACTATATTTAAAATCAAAATATACTTTGCGTATTACTTTGCTGCTATGCAGCTGTTTACTTTTTTAAACTTAGAGAGTAGTTAAGAATTACCTCTGATGTGAGTTGACATAGTGTTGCATGATCACTATTAATAGATACCTAGGAGTGCCTATTATGTGGATTTATACTAAAATTGACAATAGTGCAAGGGTTGGTACAAATCATATCTTCTTTAATTCCAGTGACAACCTTCTGATAAAGATACCGTTGTTAATTCCACTTTAAAGGGTCAGAGACAGAGTGCTTAAGCAATTGGTACAAGAAAATACTACTAGAAAGTTTCAGAGTCATGAAATGAATCAGGCTCTTTGAGTCGTAAAGGCCATGCATGCCGTAACTGTGCAGAGACCCATCAACTTTCATGGAACTAATCTCCTATTCTTTATTCATGTTCTCAAGTATAAATGTAAATTACTTGGTAAATATATCTATCATCTCAGCATACATTCTGAGAAGCTAGATTATTAGATTAAATGGCATTTTTATTGCTTTTTATTCATTTTGGAAAATTACTATCCATAAATACTAATATGTATACTTGCTTCAGCAGTTTTAGAAAGTGCCCATTTCCCTATGTCCATGCCAATACTAGTCATAATGAGTCTTTTTCTTCTTTGCCAATTGTCAGTATAAATGCTAAAGTCTATAAATTATTAAACACATAGTGATTTGCACTATTTGATTCCTTGTGAGGTGGACCATGTCTTCTGTTATTCATCTGCATTTTATAAAATGCTTCTCTTTATTGAGGAATCAAATGCCCAGAAAGTTGGCAGGGAAAGAAAAAAACTCTGAATAGTTTGCCTCTAAGATGGACTACAGAGCATATTTAGCTGGAGTCTATAATTATTAGACATGGAAACTAGAAAGAGAAGAAGCTAAATGGATTCACCAATGTCACAACTTCTATTGGAGTGCCAGGAAAGAAATTCGAGAATCCTCAAAGCCAATTCAGAACACTTTGCACTGTCCCACAACTTCTCTTCATTTGGTATTGATTGACATAGATCAGACTTTTAGTAACTGAAATGTGTGTAATTGAAAAATACTAAGAGCAGTACTCAGTTATCCTAAACACCTGTGAAATAATTCTGAAACTTCTAAAATATGTCTTATATATAATATCTTACAAGATTTTTGATGTGATAAAATAAATTAGATGTCAACTGTGGACCAGTATAAGCTTTTAATAATTAAAAGCTTCTTTTTCACTAGGGACAAAAATTACACTCTTTAAATCAAGAGGATAATTATTTTTCCTGACAAGGCTTCACAGTGCTTGATTGAGATTTTCAGAGGTACATATGTGAGTTGTCAGTTTGCATTTGCTATGTTTTCCCCTAGGTAAAAATCTATAAGCATTCATAACTTTTAGTGTTAATGAGAGCAGAACCTATTAGCCCTAAAAATGCCCCTTTTGCTCTAAGGAATATTTTATCTGAAAAGTGATATAAAAACATATCTCATCATGAAATAAAAACTCAGCCTTTCAAATAAGGCATGTGGCCCTTTAAGCTGAGGCATAATAAAAGAAAGCAATTCTGCATTTCTTTTCATGGCAATAACTGTATTTATCTTGGTTTTTAAAGAGGGAGAAAATGACTCACTTTATTTCTTGCATTAAATTTACATGTGTTAGTATTTCTTAGATTTTTAAACTTGGGAGCTTTGCAAAATACTCAGAGAGCTAACTTCACTGAAGATTGTGTATCTAGGAAGAAACGCAGCTTTGCCTTTGAGTATGTGACAAAGTATTACAGAAAACGTGGGCAGGAAAGCATTCTCCTCACATCTACAGACAACATGGTCGCAGCACACAGATGACTGTTAAGTTCACAGCACTAATCTGACACACCTCAGCATCTCTTTAGAAGGCTCAGTATTGGTTTTAATAGGGAAGAGGTCCTATGTGGGCATTAAAGGTACTAATTAGTCACCTCGGTGCAGGCTGGAAAGCAGAGGAAATCTTACAATAAATATCTGTAAAGTAGGGTGGAGATGAAGGATATGAGATCTCAGAAGGAATATGCTTTTTTTTTCTTTCTTTCTTTTTAGAGTTCTATTGCACAGCATGGTGACTATAGTTAATTATAGAATATTACATTTCAAAATTAGTAAGAGAGTTGATTTCAAATGTTCTCACTGCAAAAATTCTTAAGTATTTGAAATGATGGATATGTTAACTAGCTTGATTTAAATATTCCGCATTGTACTTAAAATTATAACATCTCTTTATACCTCATACGTTTATATAACTGTAAATTGTTAATTTACAATAAAAAGGGTGGGATTTAAATAGAAGAAAAATGATGAATAGTTAGCACCTATTGTGTTGTTAATTATTATTATACATGCTTCTCATGTATTCGCTCATTTTGTTCACACAGAAAACCCTTGAAGTATAATTACTATCTCTATTTAGTGAATGAATAAACTAAGATACAAAAAAGTGGCCGGGCGTGGTGGCTCATGCCTGAAATCCCAGCAAGTTGGGAGGCCGAGGAGGGTGGATCATGAGGTCAGGAGATCGAGACCATCCTGGCTAACACGGTGAAATCCCGTCTCTACTGAAAACACAAAACATTAGCCCGGCACGGTGGTGGGCACCTGTCGTCCCAGTTCCTCGGGAGGCTGAGTCAGGAGAATCGCTTGAACTCAGGAGGCAGAGGTTACAGTGAGCTAAGATCACTCCACAGCACTCCAGCCTGGGCAACACAATAAGACTCCATCTTGAAAAAAAAAAAGATACAAAAAAGTGAAGATATATGTTCAAACTCCGAAAATTCCCACATCACGTGTGTATCTCTGCCCTCTCTTGAGATCAAATGGCAGGCGCCACACAATGTCCATGAGACAATGTTCACATCCTTTGCAGGTTCTAATCACACAACTTTTGTGAATTCCTTTCACAATTACCAGAAGGCGTTAGGTGGTGAGGGTGGCATAAAGCCAGATCATTAATTTAAAAAGTTAAACAGAGAAACCTGAGCTACATCTAATTTTTAATAATCTTCTTTGCATTTTTTTGTGTTGGTTAAATTTTTCATCTTCTTGCCTACATGTGTTTTTCCTTGAGATACTCAATTTGGTAAAATTTCTTTAAAAACAAGGACATGATGCTGTAAATTTCTTCATGTTTAGAAACATAAGATGGATATGTATTAATGGACATGAAAATAAGAAAGTATGAAAAATATCTTTTTAATAAATGTTTGATCTGCATTATAGTCAATGACAACAACAAAAAAACAAGATCTTTCTGTTCCCTAAATTTACACACAATGCCTATGTCTATTCCAATCTACTTTTCTCTAAAGGATGGTTTAAAAAGTACATGAAAATGCAATCTTTGTTTTTCTGTGACTGACTTACTTGATTTAGTTTAACGTTCTCGGTGTTCATGCATGCTGTCACAAACAGCAGGATTTTCCGTTTTAAGGCTGAATAATATTCCACTGTATGTTTATGCCACATTTGCTTTATCTATTCAACTGTTCGTGAACACTTGGGTTGTTTCACATCTTGGCTATTCTGAACAATGCTACAATGAACAAGAGAGTGTAGATATCTCTTTGAGAACCTGATTCCAGTATTTTTGGAAATATAATCCAAAGTGGAATCTTTAGAAAATATTGTGTTATTCCAATTATATGAGGCATCTATCATAGTCAAACTTATAGAATTAGTGAATACAACAGGGGTTGCCAGGGGATTGAGGTTACGGGAGAATGGGGAGTTGTTTTTCAATGAGTATAAAGTTTCAACAATGCCAGATGAATAAATTCGAGGAGTCTACTGTACAACATTGTACTTATTGTTAACAATATGGTATTGTGTACTCCACAATTTAATAGGGTAGATCTCATGTTAAATATTCTTACTACACATACACACATACACACACACACACACACACAGACGTAGTCTAGTCTGTTACCTTGATTGTGGTGATGATTTCACAGGTATTTGCACATGTCCAAACTTATCAAATCATACACAGTAAATATGCAGTTTTTCATATACCAATCATATCTCAATAAAAGTTAAAAAACAGTGCATGAATGTGTTTAACCTGTCGAATAAATGAAAGGTGACAGGAGAAGAAAACAAATTTTAAATTAATGATAGAGAAATACACCAACAAATAAAGACTATGGCAAGGGGAGAAAGTATAGCAGTTGAGAAGTGGTAACGGTAGGTAGGGATAGTATGACAGTAGTTGGGCATTAAAATGTTATTTTATTTTTAGTAATATAAACAATGGTACACAATGTGCAAAGTGGAAATAATATCCAACCAACTCTGCTCCTGAGCCATCCAGGCTGTTCTTTTAGCAGACAATCATTGTGCTTAGTTTTTTGCATAGTCTCCCTCAATTATTTACGGAGAATATTATATATGTGTGAATATATATTATATCTGTCTTATATATTGGTTATGTAAATGCAAAATGTATTACCAATTGATAATAGGCATAGTTCACTAAAAATTAGATCTTAAAATGAATGAGGACTTCTGGATCATTCTCATAAATGTCGTCAGTCAATCTGTGTCTCTCTTCCTAGTTCAGCTCTCGATCTGAAATAGGCTAACAGGATAGCAGATACAGTATTTCATTCACAGGATTATGGAATCTTCATTTTCTTTGCAAATAATTCTCCTTGTTAGAAAGAAAAAAAAGAGAAAATGAGAGAAAGGATAAAACAGTATAGAGTTTGCTTGGTGATACTGTAGTCTGGCATTTTTTGTATTCTAATTTAAGAACAGAAAAAAGCAAAGTGAAAAGCAAATTATATTTATTTAATAGTTCTTTAATTATAATCTTAGTATCCTATTTTTAGCCTAATAAACTCCTCTCATGATTTTTTTTTTCAGTTTTGCACAGCCTAACCTAACAACCGACCTCTGCTTCTTTATTTAAGGTTCAAATTCTGTATCAAAGTATTTGCTCTTTTATTCTTTACTAAATAGATAACTTCCAAGAGGCAGCTAGAAACAGTATTCATGTACAAATTAATGAGGAATAAATACACATTTTCAGCCTTGCCTAGAGAAAAAAACATCCCAAGAGGACCACACTGATTGCCTTTATTAAGTCAGTAATGTATGTAAGTGAGCTACGTGGGCTCCTGGGCAAAACCAAGGAGAGAGATCTATCAGAGCAGGAGGGAGAGTGAGGCAGAGAATGATTGGAGTGGCCACCTGGGAGTCTGAGTTCAGTGAGGTGTGAGATGCTGACAGGTAGACACTCAGTGCTCACCAGTGAGGCACGCGGCCCCTAATGAACGTGTGTCTCCACCAAGGCACATTCAGAACTTCTCACATGCATCTTCCTTCACACCGATAATTTTCCCTGAGGAGTATAAATCGCAGAAAACCTGATATGTCAGAAACCACTCTCCTTAATAAAAACTCAAACAGCTTTTTTAATGCCCCTTGACAAAGTGGTTTCCACATTTTTCACAGATCAGATACATTAGCAAGTATTGTTTTAGCATCTACATTAGGACATACTTCTTGAATAAAGAAGTTCTTAACATAAAGAGACCTTGGGAGCCTCTGCTGCTTCTTTAATAGACCAAGGAATCTGTGAAATTAATGAAGCTCTAGATGAATGCTGTCCAATAGAAGTATAATGGGAGACCTAAATATGAGCCACATGTGGAATTTTATGTTTGTAGTAGCAACGACACACACATTTTTAAAAAACTGATATAATAAAATTTAATATTTTATTTAGCTCAATATATCTAAAATATTGTATTTTAGTATGGAATTAGTAAAAAAGATCCTTGAGATATTTTATTTTTTATATTAAATTTTAAAATCCAGTGGTGTGGTTTTGTTTTGTTTTTTAACTCGTAGGACATCTCAATTCAGCCGCTGATCAAATGCACAACAGCCATGTGCATCTAGTGGTCACGGTATTCCCTAATACAGGCCTTGATTCTTGGCATCTAAAATCATGGTGTGAATATATGCAAAGATAATTTCACATAAAATTCTAGGGAGTTTTTTGATCCTAGATTAAGATATTCTATTTACATAATTAAGGGTTAGTTTTAGGAGGATTTTATGTGAGGAAACGAAATAGCTGTAAAAGGGCATAGAGTAAAAATTTTACCACATTTAGGAAGCCATATGAGAACTAAAGGCAGAGAGTTTTAAGAATTTCTGCTGTGAGACTCTTATTCTTTACTTCCTAACTTTTGTTTCCTCATTGAATTATAAATATAGACAATCTTTGATAGGAGTTCACCAACAGCTTTTGAATTGCTGTAAGTACCCAAATAAAACTGCTTCCTGAGCCATCTGAAAACTGCTTTCTACAATCAAGTGTAAGGGTTTTCGATTCCTTTTTTTTAAATTATTTCCATTTTCAAATTTACCTTCCCCTCCTGTTCTCTGGCATAATTTTTCATTCTTTGTTCGTCTAACTCCTATGTTACAGAAGATGCAACAAGTTAAGGTTTAGCTTCAATTATAACGTTCAAATACAACAAATTACCATATATAAAAGTAAATTGGCCAATGTAGGGTTTGTGTTTGGGACATTGCCAACTAGTTGTGTATCTAGTTATTGGGACACACACAAAAAAAGAATGATGAAATTTGGAGAGTTTAAAGTCCCCACATTCTTAGTATAGCAGTTAAATAAAAGTCCCCAACTCAAATGAATTCTCATACCAGTTCTCATGTTATCTCTCTATTCATTTCCCTTAAGCATTTTAAGATATGCCAAATCATTTCCCTTTTGCAAGACACCCAAGGCATTCTCAAAGTGCATTTGCCAAGCTGAAGTCAACAGCAATCCAAGGAAAAACTAATTACCTGTATTCATGAAGTAAAAGTTAGAAAGGAAGGTGGATACCATAAAGTAAGTGGCTGCAGGCCAAGAGATGAGGGTATGAGTTGGGTGCCAAAACATGTTAGCATGTAGTAAAAATGCCCAATAAACATCACTGTTATTGAGTGCTTTGATTATATAAATTAGGGGAAAATATTCCATAGTAATACATTTTGCAAATTTTTTCCATTATTAATAATAAATTGAATAATTTTTACATCTCCATTGCTGCATGAAATAAGCTTCATTTGAGTAAACATCCACAAACCCTCAATGCTTAAAAAATAAGACACAAAAAAGTCAAAAATATATTGTATCCATAAGGTTGATTAGTCTTTTTCATGTTATTTACACATTTGGCACAATCTGTAGTAAATGCCTCCTTAAAAATTAGCCCAATTCATATCAATGATCTTTTGATTTATATTTTTGAATTTCTCAGTTTACATTTTTGAATGTTGTCAATTACATCCAAGAGGGAGTTTTAACTGAAGCCGTCAGTGCTTGCAAATAACTTTTCTTTTAATAATGTTTGCAGCAGTGTGAAAGAGTCACTGGACAGAATTTAGAAAAATACAACAAAGAGCTTCAGTGGTATTTGGGGCAGTATAGAAGAGAAAAACTTGTGTGGATTAGAATGCAAACCCAGGTTAAGGGTGTCTTGGTAATAGGACTGAAATGTGATGGCATAATGTATATGACAGATCTTTTCTAATCACATGAAAATCAACCCCCCTTGGAGTCCACAGAGAAATACTGTGCCATTAATTCTGCTCTGCTCTCTTGCACACTAACAGTTCCTGTCCTAATTAAATGTGCTCCTGGAACATATGTTTTATTGTCTGAGCTGAGTCATTACACTTGATACACTCATGAGTCCTGTCACCTAGGGATGAGAAATCCCTCTTGGAGGTTTATATCTGCATCAATGTCTTCTTTAAGCAAAGAGTACTGAGTGTTGTACTGTATTAGCAATGAACTGCAGGTATAAATATAAGAACTAGCAACATTGAAACCATTCTTTTAAACTTTGTATGCTTAGAGATTTAGTAGAAAATAAATATACATATAGAAAAAAATTAGCTTAAGTCTACCTACCCTGATTTTATGCAGCATTCCTAATTGTCTCTGGGAAAGATGTATAATTTAAAATGAAAAATTTTATTATTTTTATAAAATCAGATATTGCTAGTTAATGATGACTACATTCATTATTAAATTAATTTGAATTGCTTTGTCAGCTAAACTAGCTCCCTCTACATTCTTTTTCTGTTTCAAATAAGGCATAACTCAAGTAATTTTTGATAAGAAAGAAGAATGAGGGGAAGAGAAGAGATCCTTAATTCTTCCCTCTGTCTGCATAAGTTGCTTCACTGTGTAAATGAAATTATTGAAGATTAATTTAACTGTTTGGAGATCTGAATTTTTTACCATCACCCTAAAATAGAATATATCCATTAGAGTGAAATAGCAAAATATTAGTGAAACATGTTTTATTTTCTGGAATATCTGCATTTCACCTCATATAAATATCTGACTTTTAATAGAAATAAAAGAGAATTTGGCAACAAGGAAAAAAGAAAATTTTAATTTTAGTTATCCCTGGCTTAAAATTTCAGAGCTTTTTATTGTTTGATAATTTTCAAAGAATCAGTTGAAACAAGACCTTTAATTTCTTAGATTTCTTTATAGTGCAATGTTTCAACTTGGTTTAACTTTTTAGCTGTAAAAGTTAAAATAGAATGAACCTAGTATCATATTTCTAGTGTCTCTGTTCTCCACGGAACTAAAGATAAGCAAAGTAATGAATCTTGAAAAAATTTGAGAGCAGGAGTTGAAATTAAGATTGTTGGAAATACAGTGTTAGAAAAGAATTTTTGTAAATAGCCTTGTTAAAATGAGACATGAAACCTGTCATGACTATAATTCTGTTCCTGGTCTTTACACACTCAATTGTTACAGAATAATATGGAGAAGAGGACCTTATATCCCTAGGAACAAAACTGTTCAATGTTACAGTGCTTAAACATTAATTCTAGAAGTTGGGTTTAAGAGAAACAAAAGAATAAATATACACTGAAAGAAGCGGTCAAATATATATCAACAGAGAGGTTCTGAATATGGATTTTAAGAGGCCAAATTTTTAACATTGTTTACCCAACCTGAAGCAGATGGAGGTCTATGGATGAAAGGTGGCATATTGAATGAGCTGTTACGGTGATGGAATTTGAAAATTTTTGATCTTAAATTTTTCTGAAAAAATAATAATCTTTGAAACACATGCTCAGAATGTATTTTTAAAAAGCTCTCTAGCTATTATTGCCTTCTCTCACTTAAGCACACATACAACTTTTAAGAGAAAAACTCCAATGACTAGAAGATTTTAATTCATTCAAATATTGTTTCTGTATTTCATTCATTGCTTTTGTTATAAAATAATCATATATATCTAGTCAAAATTATAATAAAGATGATGAAAAAGTAAAAGGACTTTTCTGTGTTTAATTTTTTCAATTTTTCAATTTCTTTTATGTATTTTATATACTTTTACTATTTCATCTATTTATATGTGTATATGTATATACACATATAAATATATATATATCTACTATGTCTGTTATCTACTATGCTACTCTATGTCTGTTATCTACATATCTTCCTGTTCATGTTGTCATTCTTTTATAGTGAATTTAACACATTTGAACTTGCCTTTCAATTCCATAAATTGGTTTCTTATGTTTAGTGTGTTGCCCATGACTTGCATTATTTCATTTTTAAATTTCTCCAACTGCGCTTTTATCCAAGCATACATTTCTAATTTCACCCTTTCCCCAGTTCATAAATCCAGTGTCCTCTCAAATCTTTAGAGTAATAATTTGCTAGTGGTCCTTACAACAGTTCTGTTGCATTGCAATATATTTGCTCTTGTTGTTCAGAGATGTCCTGTTTTAAAAAATTGCTGAATCTCTTTATTTGGCTAGTGTTTTTTGTTGTTGTTGTTTTTTGTTTTTGTTTTTGTTTTTGTTTTTTTAATCCTTGATCATCCTTACATGTGACAGTCTATAGGCTCTCATACAGCTCAGCAGCTAGGAGGACTTCTATCACATTTATGACTCCCTCTTCTAATATTTTATATTGGCATAAATAGGGAAGAGAAAAGTTTAGACCTTCTGAAGTTTTTTTTTTTCTAGTGCCGAAGTCCTGTAGCCTCCATTTGCAGAATTGAGTTGAGCTGCAAATGAAGGCAGCTGTGGCAGATAGCTTCATCTGTGGGCCAGTGTGTTTTTCATCCACATAATTCATAGCTGGTTATGTTTCCTTCTCTCATGAATGTCTATTCTCAGCAGAAAAAGTTTTTATTTTTGACCCCACATTTTAAAAAATTTTTGGCCCCATACAGTAACCTTGTTATGCCCTGAGTCAGTGTGTTAAGCACTGTGATGTGCTTCCCAGGTTTCCATTTAAGGAGAGGTCTGTATCCTTGGTCATGAAGAGTGTGGTTAGCAAGCAGTGTTCAGGTATTAGTTCCTCCAGGAATTGCCTTAATTACACAAAGTGACTGTTCTCAAGGCCACAGCACTTCCCAAGAAGATCTGTATTCAATGTCTGACTGGTGTGAGATCATAAAGGCCTGACCATCTTGACTCCCTTTAGGACAACTCAGAAACAGCATTCTAGCTCCAGAGCTTCCCATTGGGTTGACTGAAATTATAATTGGGCCTTCATCACAGCTCAACTTCTCCTGCATAATTTGCTGTCCTTCTCATCGCCTCCACAGATAATGTCCTCAAGAGACATTTCCTAATAAATATTCTAAATATTAATCTCTTTCTCTCAATCTGCTTCCAGGGAAAACCCGTCCCCCAAAAATAAGTTACATGTGGTGACCACAGTGTATTTTGTCTGTGTGTAAACTCATTAACTTTGTGAATTACAGAAGACACATGCAGTATCAGGATTTGGCCCCAAATGATTGTCCAAAGTCTACCTGCAACTGCTAGATATAATCACAGTTGGCAGCACAAATCCTCTAGTGATTGTGCCCGTTTATTTTACTACTGGGCTCTTACTTTGCATATTATGAATAATGAGTTGATTGGTGCTTCTCTCAATCTAGGCTCTTCATATGCATATCTTGCAGAAATTCTGAAATGCTTTTGGCTTGCAGATGATACAGTTTTCCTAGTATTTCACACTTTTATTGTTTGTTTCTCTCTTTTTGTTTACCGTTGATTATTTTCTCTGAAATTTTGTAGAGACAAAGTAATTTATTAGCATAGGCACAGATCACAATATTGAAGCAAATTCCCTAACATATTCTTGATATCATCTTTTACCACTACCAAGAAAGAAAGTAAAATGGAGCACTGAAATTTATTAAAACAAAAATGAGCAACTATTGCAGTATTTTTTCTATATATACTAATGATATTTGAATGTCAAATTGACATAAAATTATCTTAAAATCACCTTGATTATAAAGATCTACTACTTCAAATAAGAGAATAACTGCCCAAAATTTTCTAATTGTGTTTGCTTTACCCAAAATAATTACAATCAAAATTAAGAGCTTAGATTTAAAAGTTATCCAATCTGGATTTGAATTCTGGATCTTTTGCATACTAACTTCAAGATGTCCAATTGTAAAATGGGGATATGAATAGCCTCATAAGATAATGATAATAATTATGAGAAATAATGTATATAAGACTTTTAATCCAGTCCATAATACAGATAAGCATTTGATAAATGGCTTGTGTTGCCATTTTGTGATTATTGGGGGTGTTCTTCTTGGTGTTTCATTTTGTTTCAGTGTAAGGACAGATAATTCAAATACAGGAAGAATGCAATCCTTTGATGAAGCACAACTCCCTGAACTAAAAACTTAGATTCATACATGGCTTTGTCACAAGAGGCGTAACCTTGGGAAATTTTTTTAACATCACTGTTACTCAGGTTTCTTACCTATAAGTGCAAAGTACAAAAAAGCAAACCTGTGCACTACAATCTTTAGAGATTATGTGTTATGAGAATCAGATTGGAGGATATATTTGACACTGTCTTGAAAACATGTTAGTATTGTAAACATATAGAGTATCATCTTTAGCATTCTAATGTGTTTTCCTGATTTTTGTAAAAGTTCTCATCATATGATTCTGAGGTCAATCATGGTCTTGTTATTACATTAATACTTATTTGTCATGCATATTTATGGGGGATAAGCATATAGAATGTGATAGTTACTAATATTTGAATTCAATAATTATTAATATACTTGGGATGTTACATTTAAAAATCATCTTATATACATCCAATCAATAGAACTATCAAGTTTTTCTTTAGTAAAGCTTTGAGATAAGTGTGTGTGTGGGGGGGGCGGAGGGGGGCGGGCAGTAACAAGCAGCAACAAAAAGGCGAATGGCTCATTAGGTTTTCGATCTAGTCTAGTCCTTGGACTAAACATCCCAGGAAACCATGGAAACAAGAACAAGAACTCAGTCACATGCTACAACAACATAGAAGATTTTCAGCCTTCTAAAAAATCTTCTGAAATATTTGTGGTGAAGAAGGTGAAAAACAATTTGATGTTACAAATGTTCTAGTATATTTAAGGGAGTTAATTCCAAAAGTTCTTCTGATCACTGAGAAAGACTTTTAGAAACCATTTTCCAGAATGTCAAGCTTGTGGCTAAACTATAAAACCTACAGCCTTTAGTGAAGAGAACACTTATTATTTGTGCTCTATCTATACTGACAAGCAATCTGTTGGTAACTAAAGATTTTTCAGTCTATTTCAGCACTGACTCTAGTGCTGCTCATAAACGTGAATTCTAGTCATGAATGCAACAGGTCAGAAAGAACAGAATTAAGATGAAGACTTGGGGTTTGAAGCCCTGGGCTCATATTGTCTCTCTGTTATCTACTTGTGATGTACTTTCTGTGTCTGTTTTCTTAACTGTTGATTTGTGAGACTTATATCCTTAGAGCTGTCATGCCATAATATAAACCATTGGGTGATATATATAGTGATCAAAAAATAAAAGTTTATGATGACAAAATTGGGAGCCAGTAGCAAATGTCATGGTTTTAGCAACTCATTTCAGAAAATAAAAACTTTGGAGTCCTCTACGTACATAGAATGTCTAGTTCATAGTTTGGAATAATAGAGTTAAACCTTTTAATACACTTTTTTTTTTTCTAAATTCTGTATTTAGGTATTAGTGTTTAATAGTAATTTGAAAACAATTTATAAAGTAATGTTTTGAATGCTGTTAATTATATTGGAGACTCTAAAAAAGACAGTAAAAATTTATTTATTGATTTAACTTATTACATTCTTCTTACATCGAATTGCTATACATTGCCTTGTTGTTTTCACATTTATCGTAGTTAGTTTCAGGGGCCTAGTTTTCAAATTATTTTTAAGCCTTCAAAATCAATGTTTCAAAATAAATTCAAGAACATTCGCAACATGAGACTTCCTCATAGTCAATTTTTCATTGAGAACTTTCAGAAGTTCTCCATAGCTTTCTGGTTCATGGCAGATTCATGAGAAGTTTGTAAAATGAAATGAATTAAAGAAACTAGAATGAGTCATTGTAATAAATAAATATTGCATTTACTTCCTAGATCAACTTCTATATTTTATTGTATACATAGCACTGTCACTGATAACATTGATATTTAATCCAAACATTGCTGGGAAGTTTAGGATCCAAGATGACCTTAAGTAACTCTGTGAAGAGTTTGTTCTCATTAGGGTGGAGAACTCCTCACTGATAACTCTGTACCTGTACCCTGGTTATGATGAAGACAGAAGGGGGCGTGGGCATGGGCCAATGTGCCATTTAACATAATGAATGTCCCTCAATGGAGGAGCTCCTCAGCTCTCTGAGAAGGGACACATGAGCCTGGCTCATGCAGAGAACCCTCTGGAGTCATGTAATGCTATTCAACCTATGAGTAGTGATGTAAGCCTCACACCTTGGTCAGTTCCTGCGAAGGAACTGATTCTGTGGAGTTGGAAAGAAGCTGATATGATCCTAGGTTTTCAGAATTCAGGACTGAATGTTCTCACCCGTCCCTATGTAGTTGTTGCTGTTGTCGTTTTACCTATAATTTTATTCAGAGCCAATTCATGATTTCTATTTGTAGTTCCTTTCTGATATATTTTACTGATGCCTCAGAAGGTTTTGGGTGTTCTTGAGGATTTTATCCTTTTTCTAAATAACTAAAATTACCATTTGCTATTAGCTGATTTTGTCTGCAAATGAGCACATTCCACCTTTTCATTGGAACCTGAGCATACATGTGGCAAATAAAAGATTTATTTATGTCTTTTTAATTTACTTTGTGATTGGCTACTTAAATGATGAAAAAAGATAGCCCCCTTTTTGTTTGCACCTGAAAGACCTATAGCATTTGGCATATTATCAGGGTTCTGTTCCAGTAAGATTTCAGAATATGGTATTTTTAGTCATGATGTTTTCAAGTTTACAGAAACAATAGGCAGGAATGTAAGAACTAAAATAGTAAAAAAAAAAAAAAAAAAAAAAAAAAAGTTTGAAAATAAAAAGAAAACTCAGTATACTTGTTAGTTATAAGAAATTAGATATAGTTAGTCATGTGAAAACTGAAGCATTAAGTCCAGGTCTTTGGTGTTCCTTAATAGAAAAACTAAATCAATAAATAGAGAAAAAGCATTTAACATATTTTTAAAATAATTTTCTCCAGAATCCTGAACTTCTTGTGGCTAATATAAAGTTAATAAAGACAATTTTCATAATGGAAAAAATGCATAAAATTGTTGGACAGTCATCAACCTCAAAACAATCACCCCAGGCTGGGCAATGTGTCTTAGTCCAAAAGCAACCTTCTAGACTACTTATGGAATATCCTTGTCATTAACAAGTCACGGCACTGGAAGACCTATGTTTTATGTAAATTTAATCCGGCTGATTTCAAAGACCTAGCACCTTTCTTTAGAACAAAAATGTGTTGATTACAGAAATTTTTGGATTTGCACTAAGAAATATATACATGTATGTCATATATGTATTGATAAAATACAGATAAATAGATATGGATATATTTTGTTATTTATATGTAATAGAATCTTTTCAAGTGCTTTTTAATCCTTGCTAGTTTTCAATGTTAGTTACTGAGGAAGATTGTACCTACAATAATTTTTGTATTTGACAGAACTAACTTTTAAAATTTCTTATTATTTTTTCAAATAACGAGTGGTTTATAATTTCTCCAGTATGCATATGGAAAACCCAGTAGAACAAATTTTTGTTCAATCACAAATTTCATTTAGTCACATACATTTATTCGAACTGATCGTGGAAACTTAAGCGATTGAAGAGTCAAGGTGACATTCAATGGCATCATAGCAACACATATAGTGAGGAGGCAGCTATTTTTGTGCTGTTTTTTTCATGAAACTCTCAGAACCAGGCTGTATGTACATCCATGCAGAGAAGTTATTTATTTCATCCAACATCTAAATATAATTTAGCATGCCACAACTACACAGCTGATTTTTTAAGCCTGTGATATTGAAAACAAGCAAAAACACCTTCAATCATTAACCTAGCAGTGGATGAAGCCCAAATGGGATCTTATTCAATTATCTCTTATTAAAAATTAACCTACCTTAACATGAAACTGACCCTTGAAGTAACTCATTCTTATTTTTTAAAAAAGTTAATTGGACAAATTTTTGTCATATATTTCTTGGGCAAGTGTAATCCATGATCTGCAGATATTACTAGCAGATTTAGGCATAGACAACAAAACTGAAATAAATTTCCAGGAAAAAAAAGTGAATAAAAATATAATAAATTGAGAAAAATAATGAAGAGGTATATCAGTTGTGTCATGTCAGACTAAGGATTCTCAATATTTACATCAGTTACTGCTGAGCTAGTGTGTCTCTGTCGTAGATAATTGAAAAGTTGACAACACTAGCATAGTTCCATTTCTAAACAAATAAAACTCATCAAAGGCATAATTTAAACTCAAAATGCTTCTTATGATCATTGGCTATGCTCAATAACTTGAAGTAGATTTTCTGGGAAGCTGTCACATTCACTCCAGGACTGGTTCAGTTCTGATAGATGTTTACTGGGAAATAGATTTACTTGGGCAGATATTAATATCTTTAATATCTATCTATAATATATATCTATCATAGCAATGTCAAGTAGTAGTGGTTTAATGTCTATACCAACCTGCATTTTATCTATCTTCTTCCTCCTCCACTTCCCTCTCAATGTTCTACACCTACTCCTTCTTCTTCCCTTTTCCTTTCTGTCTCTTATTTTCCTTAAAACTATGCTTCTGAGCTTCTGAGTTTGTGTTGGTCTGAATGTCCCCCATAACTCATATGTTAAAAGGTAACAGCCAATTTACTAAGAGGAGGGACCTTTAGGGCTGATTCATTGATGAAGGCTTTGCCCTTGTGAATAGGTTTCAAGCTCTTCGTAAGACACACTTCACATAGTGTTCTGCCCTTTTTGCTCCTCTGCTCTTTCACCATTTGAGGACACAGCACGTGTCCCCTCTGGAGGATGTAGCATTCAAGGTACAGGACTTGAATTCCAGGAGCAGAGACTAGGTCCTCACCAAACACTGAACCTGCTAGCTTTTTGATCTTGGCTTTCCCAGCCTCCAGATCTCTGAGAAATAAAATTTTATTCTCTATAAATTACAAATTTTGATACCTGCACCACCATGCTAATTGCAGCATTTGACACAATGGCAAAAGTATGGAATCAACCTAAGTGTCCATCAGTAGGTGAATGGATAAAAAAAAATGTGATATATATACACACAATGAAGTAGTATTTAATCATAAAAAAGAATAAAATTATGTCATTTGCAGCAACACGAATGGAAATGAAAGTCAGTATGCTGAGTGAAATAAGTCAGGCACAGAAAGACAGATACCACATGTTCTAACTCATATGTGGGAGCTAAAAAAGTTAATTTTATGAAGGTACATAGTAGAATGATAGTTACCAGTGGCTGGAAAGAGTGTATGGGTTGAGGAAGGTATAAAGAGTTCATGGGTACAAATGTACAGTTAGATAGAATAAGTTCTAATTTTTGATAGCAGAGCAAGATGACTATAATTAACAATAATGTAACACATATTTAAAAATAGCTGGAAGACTAAATATTCCCAACACACAGAAATGATAAATACTTGAGGTTATGGATACCCTAAATACTCTGACTTGATCATTATACATTCTAATCATGTAACAAAATACCACATGTACCCCGTAAATATGTACAAGTATTATGCGTCATTAAAAATAAATTTTAAAAATTCCCAAGCTACGATATTTTGTTACAGCAGCTCAAACAGAATAAGACACAGTCCTTCAGAAATGATTTCTCCTAATTATTTACTAGTCAGATATATTCATAGGAAGTTTATTGAAAAGGGGAAGCTTTAGATCTTACCTTTAAAAACATCATTCTAAATTCTTCCCCATTGTCCTGAGCCATAATTTCCCCCATTGTGTAAAGCTCAAAGTAGCTTTATCTTTGACAAAATGAAATAATAGAGAAATTTGGGTTTGGCTTTTCCCACCTTCCTATGCAATATATTACTCTTGTAAAATAAATTGTGTTCTGATAACACACAACATGCGAACATTAGAACCACAATTTTGGTTCAGGTAAGATCCCAAACACATGTGTTTATATTACTGAGCAAAAGACAGGCTAACTCCATCAATTCTGTTTTATGAATTTAACACAACAGATTATGACAGCCAATTAGTCAGTGATGGAAACACTGGTGCTTAAAAGAGTTGGAATTTCAGGAGAGCTGACACTTCTTTCTAGCTTTCACATTTAGAAGGGAAGGGCCCTTGTTTGTTTACTCTCTGTGTCTCAAATGGGAATAACACTAATATCTACCCCATAAGTATCTGTTATTATTGAATGCCTATAAATCATGTACTTGCAGCTTTGTTTAGCATACATTCAGATATCAGGCTTCCCCTATTGTGTTATACACATGAAAATAAAATAATAATTAAAATAAAACTAATAATTACATATTATAGTGTATGTCTGACCAACAAAAATAATAACATTAGTATGGCTATGGAAATTTCTTCAAAAATATTCCATATTGTACAAATAATAACTAAGTAAAGAAAATAAAGCTGTCTGCCACACCCTTAAACAATCCAAATGATGACATGGAAAACTGATAGTATTCCACCATTCTGGAGGAAAGAATATTGACTTCTGGATAACCTGAACAATTGAATACTGCCTACTTGTTAATAAAGTTGCGTTTTCATGGAGTGAATAATACATTCAATTATACTTATATTTTTGTGTGAAGTTCAATGTTTTTTCTCTAACTTCGCTAGTAATAAATTTATTACGAAGCACTGGGATGCATTAAAAATGTTATGACAAATAACTCATATTCTTTGCCCTGAGCCACTTCAAACATCGTTGTTCTTTTCCTTAGTCTTTGGATAATAAACATAGATTAAGCCTAGTATGCCACAAGACTAAAAACTGCATTAATAATTGTTTTCAGAAGCAGATGAAAAGTTACTCAAGAAAAAAAAAAAAAAGCTTGAAGAAAAGATTAAAAAACGCTTGTGTTTGTTCGTATTTTTAGGCACATCACTCTCTCACACACACTCCTGAATATGAAGAACTAATGAGCCCTCTATTATGTTTTTCCTAACATTACAGTGATGTGCTATACTCCCAGAGTTACACCTTATATGATGGAGGGTCAGATTAAGTAATAACGAGGTAGACAAATTTGGGGAAACAGGTTGTCTTAAGGAGATTTTAATAGTGAACACACCATCTGGATCTGAAACACTATGAATGAAAAAGCTTCTGAATGTTTAGTCTAGAACACTCATGATTGAAGACTTATAGATCAAAGCATCTGAGACCTGTTTCTCATTTACGTCATTCTCATTTGTAAAGTAGAGGCAAATATCTTAATGAAACTAGAAAATGGGATGCATTTATTGATATAAAAAAAATACGTGATGCTTGAAGCCACTGATGAGGATGAAATGAAGCATATTTTTAAACTTTCTCATAACTCCTTTTTCTGAAGACAAAGTGATTAGTAGATTCAAATAACTTGTGTAAAGATCATACAGCAAGACATACTCTAATGAATATGAACCTCCAAAGTGTAATATTAGTAGAACATTTTGGAGGAAGACTCTATGACACATGATATCATAACTGTAACTGCTTAGGCTGTGGTGGTTTGAATTCTAATATTTAACATTTCAAGAAGTTTGAAATCATTGATCACCACTTTGGTTTGCTAATAGTCACTTTCATTAGGCAATGCCTTACACCAAGGAAAAAAACTAATGGGCCTCACTTCATAGCAGACCGTAACAATACTGATGTAGTAAGTCACTTACTTGACATATACATAAGTTCATGGTGCTACCATGTTCATATAAAGATTTGCCTGGAAACTTTGTGTGAGAGACTCCAAAAAACAAAGGAGATTCAAAGAGAAAAATATGTATTCTTTGATTGGAAATACCTGTTTGCAAGGACATGGTGGAAAATAAAACATACCATGAATAAAAACATGAGAAACATAAATTTTAGTACAATTTTCAAGTATAAAAATGTCAGCATAGACGGGGTGCGGTAGCTCACACCTGTAATCCCAGCACTTTGGGAGGCCAAGGCAGGCAGATCACCTGAGGTCAAGAGTATGAGACCAGCCTGAGCAACATGGTGAAACCCCCACTAAAAATACAAAAATTAGCCAGGTGTGGTGGCAGGCACCTTTAATCCCAGCTACTTGGGAGGCTGAGTCAGGACAATCACTTGAACCTGGGAGGCAGAGGTTGCAGTGAGTTGAGATCATGCCATTGCACTCCAGCCCCCAGCCTCCAGCCTGGGGGACAAGAGTGAGACTTCGTCTCAAAAAAAAAAAAAAAAAAAAAAAAAAAAGCAGCATGATTCTTCTTTCTTATTATAATGCCCAATGAAAACTTTATTTTGATGATAAGAGGAAAGATAGGGTTGGAAAGATTTTATATAGTTTTACTAGATGGGACTTACTCTTGTGATTACTGAGGTAGCATTGCTTACTGTGTCAGAGTCCGACTGTCACAAATATATAAGCCTAGGTACATCAGTGGAAAAATATTTAGTTTTAAATTTGATGGGACATTTCTCTATCAATCAATAATCAATCATGTACAGAATTTCAAAATTTTGGCCCTATCATTGTTATCTTATGCTTCTAAATCCAGATATCAAACTGCAGGTAAAGAAAATAGCCAAACCATACCAACTGCTTTAAAATGACATTTATTTTACACATGAACTTTTTAATTTCCATTTTTTTCCCTTACGTCATCTGTATTATCCCAAAATTTAGAGCTTGAAACAACAAACATTTATTTTATTTGTTTCTGAGGCTTAAGAACATTTGTTTTTTTTTTTGTTTTGTTTTGTTTTGTTTTTTTTGAGACAGAGTCTCGCTCTGTCACCCAGGCTGGAGTGCAGTGGCGCAATCTTGGCTCACTGCAACCTCCACCTCGTGGGTTCAAGCAATTCTCCTTCCTCAGCCTCCTAAGTAGCTGGGATTACAGGTGCACACCACCACACCCGGCTAAGTTTTGTATTTTTAGTAGAGACAGGGTTTCACCATGTTGATCAGGCTGGTCTCGAACTCCTGACCTCGTGATCTGCTCGCCTTGGCCACCCAAAGTGCTAGGATTACAGGCATGAGCCACCGTACCTGGCCGACTTAAAAAACATTTGTTTCTGAGGCTTAAGAATCTAAGGTCTATTTAGCTACGTGATTTGAGCTGGCAAACTCTCCATCAGGGATACTACTGTCTTTGAGTACTTAACTGGGGTTGCGGAGTTGGCTCCAAGACCATGTATGTGTTTTTTGCAGGAGACTTGTTCTTGTCACACCCTGGGCCATTGATAAGATTGCCTATAATATTTGTTTCAAAACAGTAAGTAATGACAGAGAGTGGTGAGAGGGATGGAGGGAGAGAGAGAGAGAAGAGAGAGAGAATTACCAAGATGGAAGCTGCAGTCATTTCTAATCTCAAATGTGACATCATCATTTTTGTAATATTCTATTGGTCATGCAGACTGATTTTGATACAGTGTGGAAGGGACCTACAGACAGTGTGAATATCAAAAGCCAAGGATCATTGAGGGCTATCTTGGAAATTAGCTATCAGATCATTTACTAGTTTATTGATTCATGTGATTTATGCAATTATATTTCAATGAGTATTTTCAATTAATTTATTCACTGAATGTCTGTTAAGTGCACACCAGGAGCCATATGAAAATTACAAGACAGCTATGTAACAGAGTACTTAAAAGTATGTGAGAAAAGCTACGCTGGTTTGGGCTGAAAATCCCATCAAAGCACTAATGCTTGGGTGACCAGAAAAGACAAACATCTGAGAAAAACAAACATTTGAGTAAGTGACATCTAAACTGAGGAAGAATAAATAAAATAAAAATTTTAGAAATCAAAGCAAGAAACTATGACATATTACATAAGTGTTTTCAGTATATTTAGAGGATAAGAAATATTAAGCATGGGAATGGGAGGGAGAAGTATTTGTAGATAAAGGAAGCATAGAAACCTTCCCAAAGCCAGCAGAAGAATTAAAAATAAATTCCAGGACCTTTCACAAATCCTTGGCTTTGCATAATATAATTCTCAGCTGCTCTCTGAAAAGTAGAAAAAAAAACAATGGTGGGTAAATATCTTTGAACCCAAAGGAATGCAACCCTCTCCTGGAAAAAGCCAGTGATGCACACATCTTGCAGGGATTAAATGCTGGATTTTCCTTTGATCTTCCTGAAAACTTTCATATACTTTGTTCTTCCACTTCCAGGTGTTTCTAAATCAACCCCCTAGGACTCCATTAATACCATCAAACCTTTCCAGGAATGACCTGACAAGACCCCTATGTCATTTCCCATTTCTCTTTACAACGCATATTTCACTTGTAGGATGAGAGAAATCCATATAAAGTGAGTTTAGAGAATTGATTTCCCATGAAGGGAACCTATCTTTCTTACTTAAGTAGTCTCTGTTGTAATGGAATCACCATTATACATAGCTTTGGGATGCTGGATGCAGAACTTTTTTCCTCTCATTGCACAGAGTGAAATATATCACACTAGAGGCAAAGAGAAGATACAGTAAATGATACAGAAACCTAGAACACCTTCCAAAGCTTTTCTGTATTTCTCTGTTTTATATCCCATAGCCTCAACATGAAATTCCTGTATATATTTCTTTATTAATTTGTCATATTTCATGATGCTTAAATATAAATATATAACTTTCTCCAATTTTTGGTCTGTCAGAATATTATTTATAATGTATTCTTTTTTTTAGACTATGTTGCCAAATTTTAAATAAACAATAATCAAGGCAAGTTAGTTTTACAACATAAAGGTACAGAGTGCTTTGAAAAAAAATAAGTGAGTGGGGGTAAACAAATAAGAATTTCATAAATTAATTTGCTTGAGACTATAACTTGGTTATTTTAATCTCTTAATGCAGAAAATTCATTTATTTCACTTCTACCCTATATGTACACAATGCACATATGTACATGACCCAGAACTTATATGTATATGTATGATCAATCTAGTATATGTCTATATATACACACATACATGCATATATACACACACATAGTATATATATATATTCAACACATATATTTTACACATATGTGCACACACATTTATGTGTGTGTAATATGCAATCCCTTACTTATTACTAAATTTAGGGCTCTGTTACTAACTTCAAATGAAATTTTTATTATGCACAACAGTTTTTCAAATTCAATAAATTAGGAATGATATCTAAATTTTCTAGTGGTGAGGTTAATTTTTTAAAATGTTTTGATATCTTCTCAAATCACATGCACACAATAAGGGCATAAGAGAATGCATGCACTTTGGCTTTAATTGTGGGTACAAAAAGCACAATTAGATAACAAAGACTATGCTGGGAAGCATCTTAAAAATGGTAAACTTATTAGAACAGAACAAGATGGTCCTGGTTTACTTTTATTGCCTCAGTGTAATTATCCTAATGATAAAGGAGGTTTGACTTGAGTTGAGCGTTTAGGATGGGAAAAGGTAGGAGACAAAAAACAAAGCGTGGTCTATCAAATGCATGCCAGTCTTCACATGCTCCGATGACAAAAGTGAGAAAGTTGGACCTGGTAAGGACTGTACTCATGTGCACCTCCATCTGTGATGGAAATCTTTCTAGAATATCTTTTTCATCAGATGTCATATACAATTATAGAAAGTGTTTACAAAATCTTTAAACATCATCTAAGAACCAAGGACAACTATTTCACAGATGACATCCTAAATATGGAATTCTTTTGTGAAGACAGAAGCTTGTGATCCACTAAGACAGCTAGAACTCCAACAGATGTGTGTGGCCAAAAATGTTAGAAGAAAATTGTACTACAGTCTATCCATGTTGGCACTGGAAATCATTTTGGATCTTTTTCAATCAGTTTTCCATCTCAATTTAAAATAGTAATTTATTTTTATGACTTTTATGGAACTATGATTCAAAAATAGAGGAAGAAGTAACTGACACACTTACTGCTTTTTCAAAGCATGTCCTGCTTCACTAGGCTCAGAATGCTATGAAAGCTACACATCTCTGTTTGCTTGTTTCTGTTGCCCGAAGACATATCTGCAGTGCACGTGGGACCACAGACATTATTTTAAAAAGTCTGCACGATGTTAAGTATTGACCTGAAGAAGATGGATATTATGGACTACATCACAGCCTCAAACAACATATTCAGCAGAATATCTTGCTGCCATGCTCCATTGTCTGGAAACCATGCAACACATGTCTGTGCTGATGGCTAGAGAAATACAAAACTGAGTCAAAAATATTAGCATTCCCTTCAAGGACTGGAAATATTGAGAATGACTCCAATGTTGCCAATTTAATGAAAGGTTGACAAGAAGTTACAGAAGTAACGTGAATCATGTGGTGAGATTATGTGACTTTGATACCCAGAAACATCCATCTTACCTTGTTGAAAACTTTCATCTAGCACAAAAAGTGGCTCATGGACAATAAGTTTTCTTTCAAACTTCTGAACTTGTGCTGCTCTGTGCCAAAATTTACAACCAATTTTGTCTTGAAGTTGGGGGGATGGGGGCTAAAACACTGCTTTGTCTGTGTCTTCAATGTTACAGCCTAGAGAAAGTCATGTCGTTATGATTCTGTTTTGACATTGTCCTGAGTGTATTTACCTTGGTTCCTGTTCTTGTTTCTCTGTATAAGCCCCAGGCCACCTCTACATTCTATCAGTCTCTTTGCTTCTTTCTTCATCTTTGTCCTAATGTTTTTAGATCTCTTTGTTATTTTGCCCCAGTTGCCCCAGATATAGGGCTCAGAATTGAGCTTGCCCATTCCTCCTATGATTAAAAGTTTTTCCTTTTCTTATTTCTATGGCTTGATTTTCCTTGATGTCAGACATCCCCAAGGCTATGACTAGAAAAATGAGTAGATCACTACTTCACTCACAAATACACATTACTGATCCTTAGCTTCTTACACTGTCTACATTAGCCCACGGTGGAAACATTTCCTTGTCTCACCAACTTCTGCATTTTTCTTATTTCCATTGTCTTGCCATCCTGGCAATGACATGTAAAGTGTGATATTTCCTTATATCCTCCCAACATCCCAGGAAGATGAGCTAGGATTTCTGTCACTTACTGTCAAGGCCAAGGATAATGGGAGAAGTCTTATGTTTGTGTAGTTACGCCTTTTGAGTTTAAATGGAATACTAGTGTATATGTCATGGAAATCATTTGTAGTGCCATCCAATATGCATTAGTATAACAAATATTAACTTCTGATGTGAAAACAAAATGTAAAAACTGTATTTTGTGTTAAGCAGAAAATGATTTCCAAAATCATACCTTTAAAAAGCAAAGAAATAAAATGATATAAATTACGAATTTTTAAAAGAGAAAAAACCTCCTTTTTATTAAAATGTCACTCAAAAAAGTGATTATTTCCTTCTTTTTCTCTGTGTTACAAATGATAGCTAAGGCCAAGATTATATACTGGTTTTAGGAACCTGTGCTATTTTAGGTTCTTAATATCACTGTTATTTGCAAAGGCATAGTCCCACAAAAAAATACAGTTGAATACATAAACATGAGGGAAATATAGCAACATTGTCATTTAGTTTTGTATATAGTTCAGTTGGGGTTTCTTCTGTTTCTATTTAATTAAGACTGTAAGCCAGAAAAGAGGAAGAAATATTATTTAATTAAATGGAGTTCAATGGGAAAGTTAATATACTTTAGTGTAAAGATATAAAAAGCATGCCAAACGAGTTAAAAGACTGAATTATGAATTAAATTTCTCTCTCTCTCTCTCTCTTTCTCTCTCTCTCTCTCTCCCTGTGAGACTGAAGTTGAACACAAAGGAACATTTTTTTGCTTGTTAATTTGCTTATGCATTTTTTTTTTTTTTTTGCCTCAACTGATCTATTTCCTTTCATGATTGGTTCCCACTATGGAAATTAATTTAGGCATTCAGTGTTAGAAAAAAATAAAACTTTTTTGCATATTTGAATTGATCCTAATCATTTTTCTTTGTTCTTAACACATTGAGCCATGCCAGTAATTTTTATTATAGAATCTCATCATTTTCTGACTCTTGGAGGAGATATGTATAAAACTTGACGTGTCCTAAATAAATAAAAGCCTGGAGGAAATCAGAGCCTGCTGAATCACTTGCAGAGATAAAATAACACATATAGTATTTTCAAGCTTCATTATTTCTCACTCATTATAGATTGCGGATTTTCTTAGTTTTGCCTCTCCTTGAGTTTATTGTCCCCTATTTTTTGAAAGATTTTTATTTGCATGATGCTCTGTAATTTATTTTTTAACTTGGTGAGCAGGCAGTCCCATGAGGAAAAAACATTTATGGTGAATAGCAGAGCTTTAGAATATTAACATCCAATTGCTTAATATCAGACTTTCTGAGTCACACGTATGCAGATTGCAGAAATGGTGTGTGCATGCTCCAAATACATCATTTCAAATATTATATATATTTGTATGTGTACATATATATTGTATATATGTGTGTGTATATATATATGTTTACATCTGGTGAATTCTGCAACATGAAGGTTTTCTTGAAGTAAGATAATTAAAAAGAAAACAAAAGACAAAAATGTAAGCTCATGTAACATTAGAACTCATTGCATTTAATTTTATGCTACAAAAATATTTTTAATGTACTTGATGTTGCACTAAGGTCATAATCTGACTTAAACATATTATTAGATTTAAACAGTACACATTGAACTCAATTTAATAATTTTACTCAGGAAATGTTTGTGTGGTTGCCATTTATGAAACCTGATTGTTTAAAATATCTAGCTGTTAGTATAAATGTTGTTAAAACAAGTTTTATAATATTTAGTCATTCATAAAGTAATACATACTGGGTAGAATAATATTTATACATAAACATATAAACATTGTTCATGTCTATATCTTCTAACACAACAATAGCAATGACAACCTATGAAGCAATTGCTAATAATGATATTATAAATTTCTGCAAAATTACAAAATAATATTCAGAATAATTTCCAGACATTATTTAAATCAGATTTATGTTAAGTTATTACACTTGAAGACCCCACATTGCAATGGGAGGTCACCACACAGTGGTCTAAATCATTGCTCATCTTCTCAAAAAGACAGTAACCTTAGATATCATGTCACGTGTTCTTACCAGATGGTAGAAAAGGGATGGGCTAATGTCATCTACCTAGGGAAATTGTACTATAATCAAACTTCAAATTAAGAAAGTCCAGTTAGCCATTCTGATTCCCTGGTTGTACAATAACATTTATGCTGCTTTATTTATGATAATTTATTTGCACCAAAGCCATTTCTTATTTTCTGAACTATTTCAGTTTTATATATTTCATGGCATAAAAATCATCTATATGTGTAAATAATTCCTATCTACATTGTAAACTCAAACTTTGTGGTACTCCAGAGCAGTCAAATCTTAGATATGTGTTTTTAAATGTGAAGCATAACAATTAACATGTCTTATCCTAATACCTTCTTATTGCCTTAAAATGAGAAGTGCAACACCATTTATCCTTTGTTTGGGAAGAGGTAATTTATTGTGTTATGTTCTTGTCTAAGTGCAGTTCAGATTCATTGAAAAGATGTTCATACTGATGTCATTTTTATAACAATGAAAAGCTGATGGTAAAAATCATTAGATACAGTTTTATCTTTAAAATCCAGATATTTACTCTCATGTAAAACAAAATTTAGGGTAATAGAGCTGTTGGAAGCATTAAATGAAATGTTGCGTTCCTAATTTGCCTTTCACATTTGTTTTTTCCCCTGCTCCCATAAAAACTAATTTTTTAATCTAGACATGAGAGTTTATTGTTAAAACTCCATTTCTTGTCTTATTAATCTCTCTCATCATCTTCCAAACAGTACTTCTGCACACACATAACCTGTACACAGATACGTAGATCTACTGTTTCTTTTTTCCTTTTTTTAAAAAAAAATTTTTTTTATTGTTATACTTTAAGTTCTAGGGTACATGTGCATAACATGCAGGTTTGTTACATATGTATACTTGTGCCATGTTGGTGTGCTGCACCCATCAACTTGTCAGCACCCATCAACTCGTCATTTACAAAGAACAGAAAACCAAACACCGCATGTTCTCACTCATAGGTGGGAGCTGAACAATGAGATCACTTGGACTCGGGAAGGGGATCATCACACACGGGGGCCTATTATGGGGAGAGGGGAGGGGGGAGGGATTGCATTGGGAGTTGTACCTGATGTTTCTTTTTTCAAGATTTGCTTTAAAATAATTCCAAACACTCGAGTTTCTGCACTGAAAGACTGCAGACTGCTGTAAAAAGCCAAATTAAATTATATGTTCTCAGATTGTCAGAGAACAAGAAATGTTGGTAGAAAAAGGCTCTCCTCCACTGACACAAATACCATGCATCAGTGAAGTGAACGCAATATTTGGTTCTATCAGAGATGCCAAAGATATTCTTTCAAAGTTCAAATTTTGTTTTTCTACCAAGATAAATACTGTCTTTTATAAAAATATATGTATTTTCAGCACTGTCAAGATATTGCTCAGTGGACTTGAGTCTAAGAAAGTGAGTTTACAAAAGAAAGATGCTTCAGTCTGATTAGGAAATATGTATCAGAAGCTTGAAATTACTTTAGTGACCTAGAAAATTAGTAAAGTATTTGAAAACCTTATGTAGCTTATTTCTGAATTCTTTAAAATGCCTATTATAATATTTCCCTTTATATTATTGAACTAAGCATTGGGAAGAGCTCTGCCTTAAATGGCTTCAATAACTTATTTTCTGAAATTTATTTCCTCAATCTTGAATAAAGCAAATCTTTTGAAATTCTCACCATCACCCTTCATCTCAATTTCTGCCCAAGTTCCAGGCTGAATTTAACTATCGTATGTCTCCTGTTAGCAATCTATGTGATAATTTCCTAAATATTTTACAAAGTCATTTGAGAAACTTGAAGAATCATGTGGATGATATACTTTCTGCTGGTTGAATATCTAGATGATTCCCCATGTATTCCCGCCCTCTGGAAACTACTGATGAGTTCTAAGCACAAGAGATGTGAAATCAATGTGGACTGAAGCATCCAAAAACCATTTTCCAATCTTATAGCTCCTACCTTCCTTTTGAATGATGATTGTGAAGGCCAGAATAGTGATCCTATGTTCACAAGACAGAAATATCCTGGATCACTGAGTCACCACATGAAAGCTATCCTAGAGATCTGCCCAACCAGTGGCACAATTTCCATGAGCAAAACATAGGTATTTATTTGTTAGGGCACTGAGACTCACAGGGTTATGTGTTACCTCAGCATACATGTAGGTTATCCTTATTAATATACACTCTTCATATACAATACATCCTAGACCAATTAACCCAGAACATCTACAGATTTCAGTTCCAGTCAGATCTAAAGAGTAGAAATAAAACATAGAAGAGAGGCGTAAGTTACCCAGAATGGTGATATTCAAAATTCTATGTATGTAAGCCATGTTGCATTTGAAAATTCTGCTACAGAAGCAGACTTATATCATTGGCTACCTCTTTTTTAAGATTCTCTAAATGATTTTGCTATTATTTGAGTTTGTTTTTAGGAAGTCATCTCCAAGGGGCAGAAATATCTCTTCATTGCTGTATCTTCAGTATCTGCCTTAGTGTTTGTGGTAGAGTAGGCACAACAAACATGACTTGTGTGAATGGTTATTTGATAGCTATGCCTAAAAGAAAAGTTCCTGGGACAGTGGTTGGGTTGAATTTAGATCTTAATTGCTCTTAGACACCTTCAGTGAAGATTCTTAGCACCCAAGGAAGAGATTTTTGCTCCCAAACTGTAATGTGAGGATACTTACTCAACTGGGAGAAAATTGTACCTTAACAAATTCTTAGAGAATAAACTAATAAATCAATGTCAATGAAGCAGTGTCTATGGATGACAAATTTAGAAGGAGCAGAAGGAAAAGGAAGAAAGTAGACTCAAGAAAAGAGATGGTGGAAGTTAGAGTGGGGAGGGGGGTGGTAAGCATACCACTAACAAAAGAGAGCATACATTGTATAGACAACTGGATGAGTTGGATTTATTGAAATTTTGGATTCTTCATAATATTTTTAAAAGTGATGAATCTTCAAAAATTAGCTGGATATATACAAATTAAAATAATGCTAATCTTTTCTTACATTAACACTCTCTAGGTTATGAGTACTTTGCCAGGTGTGTTTTGCATAGAGTAATCCCATGCCTGGCTAGCTTTGGACATCTTGGTTTACATATGTTATCCCAGCATAATTATTAATTGCTCCCTTTCACAAAGTGTTCTGATTAGAAATATGGTCTACTCAGCTTTATAAGATTTTTTTCATTTGATCTTTAAATAATGTCTATGTCATTATTATTCTTATTTTTTGAAAGGTGAAAAATGGAGGCCTAAAAATTTGAATAACTTGTCCCAGGCTCTCAAATGATTAATGAATAACAAATCAAGTAGCATGTTTCCATAATGCGTGTTCTTAACTTCTAAGGCTTGCCGCTTTCCTCTTCCCAGAAACATGTCTATTGCATTCAGGGATGAACATTCATTCACCTTAATAGACTCAATTTTAGTAGATTCAGCAATTATGCTTTAGCAAAATAGTCTCAGAAATAACTTTGTGTAATGATACCTCAACACTGTTGCATGCTCCATCCATCACTGGAAGATCTTGGGCATTAATAAAAAGCAAACATGACAGAAAGAAACTATGTGTCCCTGTCAACTCTTGAATCTCAGCAAATAATAAAAAATGAATTCGTGGCTTATCAGCTGCACTGATGCTACTAATGAGTATATCATTTTCCTTCATGAAAAAAGTAGATACTTTTCTGAGTTTTGGCATTGTCTTTTTTTTTTTTCCTTGATATTATGTTAGTATTAGCACTCAATGTTTCTAAGCCCAAAGTAAAATGTATTAAAGTTTGGAAGTTTGGCTTTTTTTCCCAATGAACGTGGCATGAAATAAGCCTTACTCTCAGTAGTGATATCTCTACCAAATGTACCAATTTCTAGTAGTGACAACATTTGACAAAAATTCTGGTCTTATAGAAATAAATGAGGTCAGTGTGATGAAGAGGCAGATTTCCTGAAGGCAACAAATTTACTTATTGTTATAGCATAAATTTCTAAATTTACTGTATTTGGGAAATAGTTATTTACTTGTGAAATAAGCTATGTATTTCAACAGTCAGTAATTTACTGTGCACATCCACTGTGATGCTTGAATTTTGCAGATGGAAACCAAGCTATTCTATAATACAGGATTTCCATCTCCTCAAACAGTAGGAGGACAAATAAAGCCAATGAACTATTGAAATCTTAAAGCGGAAATAAGTTCCAACACCTAGAGCAGGTCCAGGACCCATAAATGTTTTTAGGATGTCTGAGTAAATGAAGCCTCTTATGAGATTAAAAATAAACCATAAAGAGCTCTTTGTATTTATTTGTGTGTATACAATTGTGAATTTCTTATATAAATTAAACCTTAAAATATTAAATCAACTGATTTTATTTTTTGCATGAATTTAAGTGCATAAATAAATGTTTATTTGACAATGTTATTTACTTATTGGTCATTGCTAACACAGAGGAACAAAATGTTTTTAGATTCTTGCCATACCCATATGGAGCAGATAGTTTTTGGGGGAAAAAAAAAGAAAAGTAAAAAACAAGGATGGCACTTGAGTAAAGTTTAACCCGGGGGAAAATTATCATTGGATATTAGATATAATACATAATGTATTTCTTCAATTTTCATTAGTAAAAATGGAGGTATATAGCACATATTCACAAAACATGTAAGAGATAGTATTTAAATACCTGTTCTAAGTTTTACAGAAAAAATCATGTGACTTTTTGCTATCTATTTATACTAAAATTTTACGTTTCAGAAACATTTTCTCTTTTGCTTTTTGTTGATTAAAATTATAGATCTTTGAAAACATATGTTAAAACAGCCAAAAATAAATCTAATGTCCATCAACTAGTGAATGATAGATAAACCATACAAAAGAATACCATTTAGCAATTAAAAGGAACAAACTTATGAAAACATGCCATAAAGTGGATAAACTTCATAAACATCATGCTCAGTGAAAGTTACTCAAAATATGAATTACACATTATTGATCCCATTTATATGACATGTCTAGAAAAGGCAAATGTATGAAGACAGGAAGTAGTTGGCCTGGGGCAGGGGTATGTGCGTGTGCGTGTGTGTGTGTGTGTGTGTGTGTGTGTGTGTGTGTGTGTGTGTATTAACAGTTTATGTGCATGTCAGGAATGTGCTTAAAGTGATTTATAGTGATTGTTGCACAACTTGGTAAATTTACCACAACATCATTGAGTTGTAGACTTCTTACTTGAAATGGACAAATTATATATGTAAAAACCTTGATTACTTTTGAAAACAGAAAGGGAAGTTGTTTGAGTGTATGGAGGAGCAGAAAGAAACTGTATTTGGGATAAAATAAAAAAATATAAAAGAGTCCTTACAATATGGAAAAATAAAGAGTGCTGAATCTTGTCAGGCTCTGGATGACTGTTTTTAGTCACTGGATTTCTCCCTATAATGTGAACAAACATTAGCTTGTCAGGTTACACACAAACAAAAGGATATGAAACATAGTTGATTTTGTTCCTTACGGTTAGAAAATGAGAAGTCTAAAATATTAGTTTGCTAAAAATAAACAGTAAGCTTTTATAACCAACCCTTCTTAAACTGTAATGATTTTATTACTGCAGTAATTATACATTCAATAAATCATTGGGTTCTTTATTCTTATATGTTTCTGTACATATAATGTTTAAATGTTAAATTTTAGTGGGTTCTTATGTTTCTGTTAAAGATATTAGAGGATACATTTAGTGTTATAGGTTGACTATACTATGTAAGTTCTTTTTGAATTCTCTTTT